>NW_020837967.1:4436017-4585861 GCF_003676395.1 Aethalodelphis obliquidens | reverse complement strand
CACACACACACACACACACACACACACACACACACACACACACACACGACCCTGACTGACTCAGCAAATGTCCTTTCTTCCTTTCCTTCCCTCTAGCAAAATGCCTTGAATAGTTTGTACTTAATAAATAACAGTTGATGTGAAGGTGTATTCAAGACACACATGTCCAATGAAAGAACTTTATTCCTTTCCATTTTGTAGGGCTTTATTTGTATATTCATTAGGATAGAAAAATTTAACATTGTTTGTGATCATTTAAAATTTGCCCCCAGATGTTTAAAAAACTACAATTGTCCCATTTTTTGAAAAAGTGAGATACATAAACGACATAGGTATTTGTGTTACCAAAATGAGAAAGCATTGTTTCCTTGTCCTAAGATTTAACACTTTGTGAAAGGCACCCATGGCCGCTCAGTGGCTATGCTTCTTGCTTCTGAAGCTCCGTGAGTCAGGCTGCCATTAGACACCAAATGCTGAATTCAGCTTACCAGAAAAGATGAGGTGGCGACCGAGGTTAGAGTTATCTCCTAAATTGGTGTAACTGAAACTCTCTCGTATTCCCACGGTGTGCCTGCTGTCTCCCTTAATAGACTAAACATATGTGTCTTTTCAATCACTTAGGAAAAGATGTTATGAAATAACTATAGTCATAAATGGCCCATAGATGGTTTTAACATAATATCATAATCCATTCATAATTTCTAATTGACTTTCAAATGCATCACAGTTAGCTAAAATATTTATTTTTAATGATATATTATCCAGTAAAGGTCGTAAAAGAAATCCTGGATACTTTCTGTTCAGCGTTACAGAAATAACATTATGGTCATCTATTTGGTTTTCCAAGGAATAATAATGTCTTTATCTCTCTAATTTAAAGTTGTTGCTTGTGATATATTCTTAGGAGCCAAATGAAAGGAGAATGCTATTTTTCATTGGAATTGCATGACATTTTCACTCTAGAGTTATGTTATATATTTTTTGTATACAGTGGTATTGTTTGTTCTAGACTGACAATCGTTTATTATAATCAGAGTCCCCTTTGGGTGTGGTGAGGGTCTGTCTCATTGTGGATGTCTGCAAAATGTTATTACTATCATTAGATTAGGTACTATCAAATGAAACTGATCGATGTAATGGGATAATATTTTTTGAATGAACACATTTGTTCTTTAGCTGAATAGATGAGTTGCTCTTCTTTAATGATCTGTTTGGGCCATATACTTCATTTCATAGCTCTCTAGAAAGCTTTACTTATGACGAGTTAGAGTTTTGTCTGGTAATGATCTATGTTTTAATAATTGTAAAACATATTTTTATATTTATTTAATAATATCCTCTAATAGTTGGATGTTCAAACACATAAACACAAACTAGAATGTGTGAACTTAGGGTGTGTTCTTTATTGTCTTTGAGTCACATACCTCTGGAGCATCAAATAAAGAGCCATGAATGTGCCTTCTAAAGGCTGTGAGGGCACAATCATTAAGCTCCCTTTCAGGGCTAGAAAGAAATTATAGTTTTAAGAGTCCTTTTGCATATTTATCTCCTTCTGGTTGAAGATGCAGAGTTTTCTGCTTCCCTTATGCAGTTGCTTGCTGATGTGAGTTCAAATCATCCCTCAAAACAGGATCTGCAGGGCTTCCCTGGTGGCGCAGTGGTTGAGAGTCCGCCTGCCGATGCAGGGGACACGGGTTCCTGCCCCGGTCCGGGAAGATCCCACATGTCGCGGAGCGGCTGGGCCCGTGAGCCATGGCCGCTGAGCCTGCGCGTCCGGAGCCTGTGCTCCGCAACGGGAGAGGCCACAACAGTGAGAGGCCCGCGTACCGCAAAAAACAAAAACAAAAACAAAAGCAGGATCTGCAGAACATGCTTCAGCTGTCACCAGCTCCAGGAGTCCCTAGTGCATCCTTAGAGTTAAGAGAAAAAGTCAGATATTACAGCAAATCATGAAACATAGCCACATCTATTTGGCTTTTACTCTTATAATGGCAGACGTGAAAAAAAAGAGGAAGAGTAAGGAGGAGGAGAGAGGAAAGGGAGGAGGAGAATTTAGGGCAACTTCCTAGAGTAGAGAAGGGTTTCTAGCTTTACAAATATTCCTAGAACCCACCTCCCCCCTACCTGCACATACAAAAGCCTATCTTGCAATTCACAAAAATGTGGAATTAATTTTCTCTGTCTCCATGAGTGTCTATTATTTGAGATACAAAGTATCAATGCTTCTCTTTCTGGTACTTGGCATAATTCTACTTGGGCTACACAATAAGGGTAAATTACAGAACCTTGTTTGCCCAAAAAGAATGTTTTGGAAGGACTGTTAAGAAAATGTCTCTCTTATCAAAAGAAGGAAGGTACTAATCTATTCTTATCATTAACTACGAATTCCACTTAAATATTATATGTTCAATGTTATAAACAATCAAAAGGCCACAATTTGAACACTTGATATCCTCTCAGTATCTTTATTCCCCTTCCCCAAAGTGGTTTTACCAGGACAAAAGTAATACATGCAGTTTCAACATCACTGATCATTTTACCTAGTCTCTACTTTCAAACATATTAGCTGTGCTTGCTTCAACAAAGACTTACTGAAAGGAATTCTGTCCAGGAATGATTATATTTCACAGTCGTATGCCTGCTTCACTTGCCTCTACCTTTTGCATTTAGAGCCAAAATGGTTTTCACGGTTCGCCAGCACACTCAATCTACAGACTCTCTTTTCCCAAACACCCACTATTTTTTCCTAAAAAACTTCTGATATATCTTTAGCTTCTTTTTTTAAACTTCATATTTTAATACCATGATTTTTCCAGTCAAATTCCAAATCAATCTAAATAATTATCTGACCCACTCAGATCCCACATTATGTCTTAATGATCTAGATATTTGCTATGAGTGTCTGTGTGTAACTTTCCTCAATACTTGGTTTTCTTTGTAAATACGAGAAAATGTTACATTTACTTAAATCACCCAGGGCTCTCCCGTCACCGGTACTTAGGTGAACTTCCCCCCCAAATCCCAGATCATAGTTTTACTTCCCCTTAGCTCCACAATTTGCTTTTCTGAGTTCAAAACTGCACTTTCCCACCAGCTCCATGAAAATCCAAATGCATCATGGAAATTAGTATTTTTGCAACCTAAATGATCTGAGGAGGCAACAAATGACCATTTGCCATCTTTCTGGCTTCCAACTTTTGCTCTGCCTTACTCTCGATTTTTCTCTCTCCCTTCCCTGTCTCCCTCCTTCTTCTCCCCCTTTACCTTTCTCCAAAAGTTAGGGCCCCTGCAAAACCCACCTTCCTTCACATATCTCAGCTTCTTCACAAAGCGGGGGCATCCCATTAGGCTCTCTGTTCCTTCATGTACTTCTTCAGAGATTCAGAATCTTGTATAGTGATAGTGAAGTTTGTAAATTTATGAGCTTTCAGATATATAAGAATGACTGCAAGTGGCATTTATAAAAGAATAATATTGTAACACGTATTTGTTTATTACTTGCAAAGAAAGAGGAATACATGTATATCATAATCTCTATTTTGGCCCTCAAGTGACTTATAAACTAGCTCAGGCCTAACCTTTCAAGGGTCAGATCTTAATGATAATACATAGATTTTAAGTTCTTACAAGATATGTAAAGTAAAGAGGAAGTATTTGATTTAGGGCTCGTTTTTTTTAAAATCAGCATTTTGAACTAGTTACAGTGACTTGCATATATACCTACTGAATTTATCCCATGCTACCTAGTTATACAATGTATTGATGTCTTCAAGTAGAGATCTCTTCAAGTAAGTAAATTGACAGTATATAGTGAACACACACATACACGCATATATGTAAATGTAATTAAGCATTGTCTTAAAGTTTATTAATTTGTTATCCCACCAAATAGCACATTTAATGGCATTATTTCCAAGAAATAGACTCCCAAATTTTTTAGCAAAAATTTTTCCATCCAAGGATAATGATTTATGGAAATCTAGATTCCACCCCCCCACATAGGTACTTATGATTGGAACACAAATAAACAACTTCCTCACTTAAAAATATTACCCTATTAGGAAATTTCATTTACTTTATTTTAATATCTGATTCACTATACTAGTGTATTTTGAATACAATTATTTTCATCTCTATCTATATTAAAAATATTTTTCAATCTAGTAAAATATTTTCAAGGGATTTCTTCTAAAGATAAGCAATGCTAAAGAAAAGAATAATATGTAGTTTCATTGAGATGGAAATTTTTTCAACAAAACTTCATGAAGTAACTGTTTTATAGTTATTTATATATTCTGATTCTGTTATGTGCCAAAAAAAACAGCTGAAATATTGTGTTTTTAAGAAAAGTGAGAATCATATCAAGTAACTTAAACCTGCATACTTTTTAACTTAAAAAAAATTATTTTGACTCACAACAAAGTTGAAAAAAATAGTACATAGAGTTCCCTTGTGTGTGATTATCCAGCTTGCCCTGTAATGTCACATTAATTTTAGTTCTTTGTGGAGGTAATCTGAAAACAGTAACCTTTGTGGTTACTATTAGCTATTAGCTATTTTTGAGAGAAAAATGTGAAAGTGTTATTTCAAGGCAAACTGTAGGTAAGACACTATGCTATTGAGAACTCCAGCATATAAGGGAAATGTGCATAGTAAATCAGGGCAAGATGGGATGGATAGCAAGTTATATGAACTTGAGGCCATAAAAGTTATGTGTGTTGATTTGATCCTTGGTTCTATGGTCACTCACAGTTTCACTGGACAGTGTTGTTTCCTGTTTACAATTCACTTTTTAAAAATTAGTCAAATATATGTCTTTATGCAAAGCAAGCTACACAGTAAGTATATAAATTAAAGTGCTGTGGGATTCTGATAGACACATATAATGATTATTTTATAACTTTCAGAGTTTGCCTTCTCTGAAACTTGGAGTTCAACTAGGAAAAATGGAATAATTTTGCAAACAGCATTTCTATGCAAAATAGAATATTTTGCTTTTACAAATCTGTGATACCTAGGTAGACAGGGCACATAAGTCAGTGGTATTTTCATCTCACAGGAATAGAGAGATATTGGCCTAGCTTCCTCTAAAGTTAATTGCACTTTTGTGAGTAAATCATGAAAGCTGTGATTTTAAAAATACATAAGTATATGGCATTTAAGATATCAACTAGCCAAGTCTGACTGCTTTTTTTAGAAATCTGCAAAATTCCTGGCTGGGATTTACTTTTGTGAAAACAATAAAGCTAATACTTACAATGAAAAGGACAAAAAGATCATAACTAAAAAGTAAGATGGAACATCCTTGAGTTAAATATTTGATTTTTGCCTATGCAATGATCGCTAAATCTCTGAGCTTTTTCCTCCTTTAATTGGAAACATCATATCTAAAGAAGATGGGAGATACTTGCATGATGAACAGGGTTACAACTGAAGACTCTGAGTGCCATGTCCCAAGTGTAGAAACTCTTCGGGCTAAAGTACCTTTGAAATTTCATGGATTACAGTGAGATGTTGATTTTTATTTCTTTGTAAAATGTGCCAGGCAAGAGACACAGTGTGATTCAAAGATAAAAAGAATCTTCCTTGGGAGGGATTAAATATGTATAAAAATTTTGATATCAGTAGTAATAAAAATTAGTTACATTTTTTTCTTACTAAAATGGCAATAATATTTAAAATACGGTGTTGCTGAGAATGTGGAGAAATGATTAGACAAAATAGAAAAAGTATGGGTAAGGAATGCCAAATATTTAAAGCCTAATGAACAGTAAGAACAAAGGCTTGGAGCTGTGATAGAGAGTTGCACGTCCAAGGCTGGAAATCGGGATTTTTTATAAGAGCATAGTGATAAATGGTATGTGATAGAATGGAACTGAGATCAATCCTGACATTATGAAAATTGTGATTCACTTTATATGCAATTTAAAGCTGTTTTAAAGCAGGTGAATTACTTGATAAATTATGTCTTTGAAAGATTTTTTTTTTTCTGAAAATGAGGTATTAGTGACATTCCTGAATTTGAAGTGGACAAAACCTAGAAGACTTTTGCACTAGCTCAAATGGGAGGTGTAGTGATCAAGTGGACTGAATGACAATAGAAATGAAAAGAAGGCTAGAGAAGAGGGATCGCTACAAATAGGACTGTTGGCACCTGGTGGTTAATGGGATGTGTATAACTGAAGCTAGACTATGGTGAAAACATACCTGTTCCATTTTGATATGTTCATGCTAATTAATAGAGCTTAATGGTAAGGAACTCAAAGTCATGATTCTGCCATTTGCATTTGTAGTGTCCCAGGGAATTTGTCTTAACTAATTTTTTTTCAGACTATTGATGACCAAATTATGAACTGGCCCAAAATCTCATACCAATATGAAAAAATGTGGGTAGATATATATGAAATCCAGCATAGACAGATCCACAATGAGAACAGAATTACTTGCCTTTTCTGATTATAAGTTAAATACTTTTGAATTATTTAAAAATTCAGCATGTAGGTATATGTTGTATATGCATATAAGTGAATACTATACAACTATTCAACTATTTTCAGACTTTATTAATGATTCTGAAAATTTTCATATTTAAAACACAATGGAACTCTAAGGAGAATCTCAGTACTCTGATTCTGTCATGAGATTCCTTTAATTGAACTATTTAATAGCAGTGAGGTAGCTGAGATAAAAAGTTTTTTTCCCCTTACCTTGTAGCATAGGTATTTTAAAGATAATTTTCTATGTAATTATTTAAAAAAAAATGTAAACATTAATATTTCTCTCATCCCTCTGTCCTCAAAGCACGTAACTTACTATTTTGCAAACTTTTGCTTCCATATATTTCCCCAGATTACAGTAAAAATAATCATTCCTGGGCTATTTCTCTGCCGTTATTTATTAAATGTGTAATCCTTTCACTGAGGAATTAAATAGGGAAAGCTACTTTACACCACTAGCAGATAAAGGAGCCTAGTACGAATTGGTATTATTCATTATCAAGTTTTTGTTGTGGTGGTGGTCTGGTCCTTTTCTGAACTTGGCCTTGCTCTTACTTTACTGAAATCGTATCCCAACAACAGGGAGATGGCTGATACGGGAGAGGCTAAAAAGTTCAGTCTGTTGGGAGAGGGATTCATTTCAGCCCATCAGTGTTGTTATTCTGCTAAGTGGTGACATAATCCCAAATTCACATTCCCAAGAGATTGGCTCTCAGGATCTCTCCCATTTGCTGACTTTACTGCAAAAGAATGCCAGCTTCTGCCGTAATTGAGGAAAAAGGTTTTCAGGCCAGATTATCATTTCTGAAATGGATCAGATAACATATCTGAAAGTGTTAGTATAAACCCAACCTTCTGCCCAGAGATTGTCTTCTTTTCAAATAAATAAATAGATTTTTTTAAATCCTGTTTTGTGAGGGCACCATATAATGGGATTATTTGTCTTTTTAATTCCTATAATTCTGATTTTTCTAAAAGAAAATACTTTAGGCAAAACAGCATCCTGGATCAATATTTAATACAAGGGGGAAAAGAAAACAATAGAAACAACCTATGTGGTTGTCACTAAGTATTCTGCAATCACTAAAAAGAAAAGCTAAAGCTCCATTATGTTAGAAAAAATATGACATATTAAGTGAATAAATCAGACTGAAGTGGAACGTAAACAGTGTTGACCTGTCTCTGAGACAAATGATATATATACATGCATAGACATACACACAAATGTTCACATGTATGTGAATCCATTTACATACGCCGTATATTTCTATACATATATAATTAAATTATTGGTGGTTACTTCTGAAGAAACCAGAGTGGATTTTAATTTTATTTCATAACCTTCTGAAGTATTTCACTGTTTCAGACTGACATACTTTTATAATTTTAAAAACGTAATGAAAAATTTTTGCTTCTACATTGTCTTTTGCACACTAAAATGTTCCTAATGTACAGATTAAAGCATATATTTAATGCATTACATATTCTATGTTAACTCTACCTAATTTTGATGCATATTTAATATATTTTGCTAAATGCTGTATGCCTTCGGTGAGTGCCCCAAACCAATAAGGAACATTAGCAGCAGACAGAAGCCAGGGTAGTGAAGGCTGGGTAATGATAGGAAACGCCCAGGAAACACCACAACAGAGATGTAAGACCAGCCAGGGTCCGACAGTATCTTTCAGATATTTGCGGTGGGTGAAAACCCAAAACACATTTGGTAAAGTTCTATATTTCAAGATAAACTTTGCCCATATGTTTTTTATTCATTTACATGTAATTCATTGAGCTGACATTCTGAAAGAGTTATTTGATGCATAAGGAGATATTTGTGCCATAATTATATGTGATATATATAATACAGTGCATAATAATTTAGAGCAGAACTTGTGTTTTGCCATGTTACAGATTCCAAGCACATGCTCCTTCATGATGATTCCCTGTGCTTGAACTAAGCTGTTAAGTGACTCACCGAGTCAAGCTAGAGTTGAGATTTATATTACTGCACTTTGTATACTTTTTTTAAAAGGGAAGTTTTCCTGTGCTTCAGTTTCCACAGTTGTCAAACTAGCATGATGATCTTTATTAAAATTTACTATGGTGATTTAGCAAAACCTATAAAGTTTATTAACAAGCCTATTATTATTTATTGCAAGCTTATTAACAAGCTTGCAAATAAAAAATGCAAATAAATAAAAATAAATAAATTAGTTCCCAGAATTTGTGATTTTTTAAAAAATGTGATAGTTAGCAGAGTTCAAATATGTGCTTGGGAATATATTGAAACACCAATTCCCCATATTATCTCTTTCAACCTAGAGGATAGGCTTGCTAGAAATCTCATGACCTGTGAGGGCCATTTCAGAAGATTTATGGATATTCAGTTGTATTCATAATTGTTGTAAAGGCTAGAAAATGAAATTTCGCATTTTGCTCATATCTCTCACTGGTCCATCAGGCTTCAGACAGGGCAGGCCGCTTTAGGAAATAAGATTTGTATTATCTTTCTCGTTCATTTAAAAAGTAAGATGTGATTCAGAAGATTCTTACTTTTGTTATGTATAATGAAACGTGTTTTCTCCATTTGTAAGTACGTATTTGACTTATAATTTTTCTGTGGTTCCTGTGGTATAATTTTTGTATGCAACTCTCCTAATCCACCTGGAACTTACTCTTCTGTGTGGAATAATGCAAAGACACAATTGTCTCCTTTCAATTTGTAAGGGCAAAGTACCTCATTTGCATTTGCAAGTTTTTATAATTAGCATTGCGGTAAAAGTGATAATTATGCTTTCCCTAAGTGCATGCCCCTCTTTCTGGATTTGACATGTTATTCCTAAATTCCTCACTTTCAGATTTTTAGTTGGATATTAAGAAGCAGTATCCCTGAGATTTATCCACCAGAAAGTTCCTAAAAATCATCAAACCGAGACAAAACAGAAAAAGATACCTAAAATGCAAAAAGCTTCAAACTGAACTATAACTAAATTATAATATATCAAATAAACTTGATAAATGTGAGTTACAGGTCAAAATATTACCAGACTGACTGGTTTTCAAAGGACCAGTTTCTAGTGGTTAATGGCAGAAAAAAAATCATATGAATCATACTAAGTGAAGTAAGTCAGACAAATATCATATACCGCTTATATGCAGAATCTTAAAAAAAAAGATACAAATGAACTTATTTATAAAACAGACACAGACTCACAGACTTAGAGAACGAACTTATGCTTACCAAGGGGAGGGGGAAGGAGTTTGGGCTTGACATGTACACACTGCTATATTTAAAATACGATGCCTTTCCATGAAAAAAAAATTAAATTGTAATATGTTATTGGAAATGATATAAATATTCTTACTGCTAATTCTTCTTGCATAACCTGTTCATGTAAACTCCCCGAAGTTGGATACACTGAGCGTGATGTGACGGCAGGAAGCTGGGTGCCCCTCCATACTTGAGGGAATGGATGGATAGGATGTTTTAATGAGGATGTGGGGAGGACAAGTACATGGGGCTGTGACACTCATTTGAGATGGTGTAGAGTTTCTCCTGGGAGAACAGGATGGTGCACAGAAAGGTGGTAGCCTGGAAGACAGGTACCGCGTACCACAAAAAAAAAAAAAAAGTAAAAAAATTCTATTTTATGATCTGCAACTGTCATTTAAATAGAACCAAGAGTTAAATTAGACTGCAATGCTTTTTTTTTTTACATCTTTATTAGAGTATAATTGCTTTACAATGCTGTGTTAGTTTCTGCTTTATAACAAACGGAATCAGTTATACATATACATATGTTTCCATATCTCTTCCCTCTTGCATCTCCCTCCCTCCCACCCTCCCTATCCCACCCCTCCAGGCGGTCACAAAGCACCGAGCTGATCTCCCTGTCCTATGCGGCTGCTTCCCACTAGCTATCTACCTTACGTTTGGTAGTATATATATGTCCATGCCTCTCTCCCTTTGTCACAGCTTACCTTCCCCCTCCCCATATCCTCAAGTCCGTTCTCTAGTAGGTCTGTGTCCTTATTCCTGTCTTACCCCTAGGTTCTTCATGACATTTTTTTTTTCTTAAATTCCATATATATGTGTTAGTATACAGTATTCGTCTATCTCTTTCTGACTTACTTCACTCTGTATGACAGACTCTAGGTCTATCCACCTCATTATAAATAGCTCAATTTCGTTTCTTTTTATGGCTGAGTAATATTCCATTGTATATATGTGCTACATCTTCTTTATCCATTCACCCGATGATGGACACTTAGGTTGTTTCTATCTCCGGGCTATTGTAAATAGAGCTGCAATGAACATTTTGGTACATGACTCTTTTTGAATTATGGTTTTCTCAGGGTATATGCCCAGTAGTGGGATTGCTGGGTCATATGGTAGTTCTATTTTTAGTTGTTTAAGGAACCTCCATATTGTTCTCCATAGTGGCTGTACCAATTCACATTCCCACCAGCAGTGCACGAGTGTTCCCTTTCCTCCATACCCTGTCCAGCATTTATTGTTTCTAGATTTTTTGATGATGGCCATTCTGACTGGTGTGAGATGATATCTCATTGTAGTTTTGACTTGCATTTCTCTAATGATTAATGATGTTGAGCATTCTTTAATGTGTTGGATGGCAGTCTGTATATCTTCTTTAGAGAATGTCTATTTAGGGCTTCTGCCCATTCTTGGATTGGGTTGTTTGTTTTTTTGTTATTGAGCTGCATGAGCTGCTTGTATATTTTGGAGATTAATCCTTTGTCAGTTGCTTCATTTGCAAATATTTTCTCCCATTCTGAGGGTTGTCTTTTGGTCTTGTTTATGGTTTCCTTTGCTGTGCAAAAGCTTTGAAGTTTCATTAGGTCCCATTTGTTTATTTTTGTTTTTATTTCCTTTTCTCTAGGAGGTGGGTCAAAAACGATCTTGCTGTGATTTATGTCATAGAGTGTTCTGCCTATGTTTTCCTCTAAGAGTTTGATAGTTTCTGCCTTTACATTTAGGTCTTTAATCCATTTTGAGCTTATTTTTATGTATGGTGTTAGGAAGTGATCTAATCTCATACTTTTACATGTACCCGTCCAGTTTTCCCAGCACCACTTATTGAAGAGGCTATCCTTTCTCCACTGTACATTCCTGCCTCCTTTATCAAAGATAAGGTGACCATATGTGCGTAGGTTTATCTCTGGGATTTCTATCCTGTTCCATTGATCTGTATTTCTGTTTTTGTGCCAGTACCATACTGTCTTGATTACTGTAGCTTTGTAGTACAGTCTGAAGTCAGGGAGCCTGATTCCTCCAGCTGCGTTGTTCGTTCTCAAGATTGCTTTGGCTATTCGGGGTCTTTTGTGTTTCCATACAAATTGTGAATTTTTTTGTTCTAGTTCTGTGAAAAATGCCAGTGGTAGTTTGATAGGGATTGCATTGAATCTGTAGATTGCTTTGGGCAGTAGAGTCATTTTCACAATGTTGATTCTTCCAATCCAAGGACATGGTATATCTCTCCATCTATTTGTATCGTCTTTAATTTCTTTCATCAGTGTCTTACAATTTTCTGCATACAGGTCTTTTGTCTCCTTAGGTAGGTTTATTCCTAGGTATTTTATTCTTTTTGTTGCAGTGGTAAATGGGAGTGTTTTCTTAATTTCACTTTAAGATTTTTCATCATTAGTGTATAGGAATGCCAGAGATTTCTGTGCATTAATTTTGTATCCTGCTACTTTACCAAATTCATTGATTACCTCTAGTAGTTTTCTGGTAGCATCTTCAGGATTCTCTATGTATAGTATCATGTCATCTGCAAAGAGTGACAGCTTTACTTCTTTTCCGATTTGGATTCCTTTTATTTCCTTTTCTTCTCTGATTGCTGTGGCTAAAACTTCCAAAACTATGTTGAATAAGAGTGGTGAGAGTGGGCAACCTTGTCTTGTTCCTGATCTCAGTGGAAATGCTTTCAGTTTTTCACCATTGAGGACGATGTTGGCTGTGGGTTTGTCATATATGGCCTTTATTATGTTGAGGAAAGTTCCCTCTATGCCTACTTTCTGCAGGGTTTTTATCATAAATGGGTGTTGAATTTTGTTGAAAGCTTTCTCTGCATCTATTGAGATGATCATATGTTTTTTCTCCTTCAGTTTGTTAATATGGTTTATCACATTGATTGACTTGCGTATATTGAAGAATCCTTGCATTCCTGGAATAAACTCCACTTGATCATGGTGTATGATCCTTTTAACATGCTGTTGGATTCTGTTTGCTACTATTTTGTTGAGGATTTTTGCATCTATGTTCATCAGTGATATTGGCCTGTAGTTTTCTTTCTTTGTGACATGTTTGTCTGGTTTTGGTATCTGGGAGATGGTGTTCTCATAGAACGAGTTTGGGAGTGTTCCTCCCTCTGCTATATTTTGGAAGAGTTTGATAAGGATAGGTGTTAGCTCTTCTCTAAATGTTTGATAGAATTTGCCTGTGAAGCCATCTGGTCCTGGGCTTTTGTTTGTTGGAAGATTTTTAATCACAGTTTCAATTTCAGTGCTTGTGATTGGTCTGTTCATATTTTCTGTTTCTTCCTGATTCAGTCTTGGTAGGTTGTGCATTTCTAAGAATTTGTCCATTTCTTCCAGGTTGTCCATTTTATTGGCATAGAGTTGCTTGTAGTAATCTCTCATGATCTTTTGTATTTCTGCAGTGTCAGTTGTTACTTCTTTTTCATTTCTAATTCTATTGATTTGAGTCTTATCCCTTTTTTTCTTGATGAGTCTGGCTAACGGTTTATCAATTTTGTTTATCTTCTTAAAGAACCAGCTTTTAGTTTTTTTGATCTTTGCTATCGTTTCCTTCATTTCTTTTTCATTTATTTCTGGTCTGATTTTTGTGATTTCTTTCCTTCTGCTAACGTTGGGGTTTTTTTGTTCTTCTTTCTCTAATTGCTTTAGGTGCAAGGTTAGGTTGTTTATTTGAGATGTTTCCTGTTTCTTAAGGTAGGATTGTATTGCTATAAACTTCCCTCTTAGAACTGCTTTTGCTGCATCCCATAGGTTTTGGGTCATCGTGTCTCCATTGTCATTTGTTTCTAGGCATTATTTTATTTCCTCTTTTATTTCTTCAGTGATCACTTCGTTATTAAGTAGTGTATACAATTTCAATTTTCTTAAATTTACCAAGGCTTGATTTGTGACCCAAGATATGATCTATCCTGGAGAATGTTCCATGAGCACTTGAGAAAAATGTGTATTCTGTTGTTTTTGGATGGAATGTCCTATAAATATCAATTAAGTCCATCTTGTTTAATATATCATTTAAAGCTTGTGTTTCCTTATTTATTTTCATTTTGGATGATCTGTCCATTGGTGAAAGTGGGGTGTTAAAGTCCCCTACTATGAATGTGTTACTGTCAATTTCCCCTTTTATGGTCGTTAGTATTTGCCTTATGTATTGAGGTTCTCTTATGTTGGGTGCATAAATATTTACAATTTTTGTATCTTCTTCTTGGATCGATCCCTTGATCATTATGTAGTGTCCTTCTTTGTCTCTTCTAATAGTCTTTATTTTAAACTCTATTTTATCTGATATGAGAATTGCTACTCCAGCTTTCTTTTGGTTTCCATTTGCATGGAATATCTTTTTCCATCCCCTTACTTTCAGTCTGTATGTGTCTCTAGGTCTGAAGTGGGTCTCTTGTAGACAGCATATATATGGGTCTTGTTTTTGTATCCATTCAGCCAATCTGTGTCTGTTGGTGGGAGCATTTAGTTCATTTACATTTAAGGTAATTATTGATATGTATGTTGCTATTCCCATTTTCTTAATTGTTTTGGGTTCGTCATTGTAGGTCTTTTCTTTCTCTTGTGTTTCTTGCCTAGAGAAGTTTCTTTAGCATTTGTTGTAAAGCTGGTTTGGTGGTGCTGAACTCTCTCAGCTTTTGCTTGTCTGTAAAGGTTTTAATTTCTCCATCAAATCTGAATGAGATCCTTGCTGGGTAGAGTAATCTTGGTTGCAGGTTTTTCTCCTTCATCACTTTAAATATGTCCTGCCAGCCCCTTCTGGCTTGCAGATTTTCTGCTGAAAGATCAGCTGTTAACCTTATGGGGATTCCCTTGTGTGTTATTTGTTGTTTTTCCCTTGCTGCTTTTAATATGCTTTCTTTGTATTTAATTTTTGACAGTTTGATTAATAGGTGTCTTGGCGTATTTCTCCTTGGATTTATCCTGTATGGGACTCTCTGTGATTCCTGGACTTGATTAACCATTTCCTTTCTCATATTAGGGAAGTTTTCAACTATAATCTCTTCAAATATTTTCTCAGTCCCTTTCTTTTTCACTTCTTCTTCTGGAACCCCTATAATTCGAATGTTGGTGTGTTTAATGTTGTCCCAGAGGTCTCTGAGACTGTCCTCAGTTCTTTTCATTCTTCTTTCTTTATTCTGCTCTGCAGTAGTTATTTCCACTATTTTATCTTCCAGGTCACTTATCCGTTCTTCTGCCTCAGTTATTCTGCTATTGATCCCATCTAGAGTATTTTTCATTTCATTTATTGTGTTGTTCATCGTTGTTTGTTTCATCTTTGTTCTTCTAGGTCCTTATAAAATGTTTCTTGCATTTTGTCTATTCTAATTCCAAGATTTTGGATCATCTTTACTATCATTATTCTGAATTTTTTTTCAGGTAGACTGCCTATTTTCTCTTCTTTTGTTAGGTCTGGTGGGTTTTTATCTTGCTCCTTCATCTGCTGTGTGTTTTTCTGTCTTCTCATTTTGCTTATCTTACTGTGTTTGGGGTCTGCTTTTTGCAGGCTGCAGGTTTGTAGTTCCCGTTGTTTTTGGTGTCTGTCCCCAGTGGCTAAGGTTGGTTCAGTGGGTTGTGTAGGCTTCCTGGTGGAGGGGAGTAGTGCCTGTGTTCTGGTGGATGAGGCTGGATCTTGTCTTTCTGGTGGGCAGGTCCACGTCTGGTGGTGTGTTTTGGGGTGTCTGTGGACTTATTATGATTTTAGGCAGCCTCTCTGCTAATGGGTGGGGTTGTGTTCCTGTCTTGCTAGTTGTTTGGCATAGGGTGTCCAGCACTGTAGCTTGCTGGTCATTGAGTGAAGCTGGGTGCTGGTGTTGAGATGGAGATCTCTGGGAGATTTTCGCCATTTGATATTATGTGGAGCTGGGAGGTCTCTTGTGGACCAGTTTCCTGAAGTTGGCTCTCCCACCTCAGAGGCACAGCACTGACTCCTGCCTGCAGCACCAAGAGCCTTTCATCCATACAGCTCCGAATAGAAGGGAGAAAAAGTAGAAAGAAAGAATTAGTAGAAGTAGAAAGAAAGAAAGAAAGAAGGAAAGAAAGAAGGAAAGAAAGGAGGGAGGGAGGAAGGAAGGAAGGAAAAAAAGAAAGATAAAGTAAAATAAAGTAAGATTAAAATATAATAAAATCATTAAAATAAAAAATAATTATTAAGAAAACAAAATTTTTTTTAAATAGAAAAAAAATGGACAGATAGAACCATAGGACAAATGGTGGAAGCAAAGGTATACAGACAAAATCTCACACAGAAGCATACACATACACACTCACAAAAAGAGGAAAAGGGGAAAAAATCATAAATCTTGCTCTCAAAGTCCCCCTCCTCAATTTGGGATGATTCGTTTTCTATTCATGTATTCCACAGATGCAGGTACATCAAGTTGATTGTGGAGCTTTAATCCGCTGCTTCTGAGGCTGCTGGGGGAGATTTCCCTTTCTCTTCTTTGTTCGCACAGCTCCCGGGGGCTCAGCTTTGGATTTGGCCCCGCCTCTGCGTGTAGGTCGCCGGAGGGCGTCTGTTCTTCGCTCAGACAGGACGGGGTTAAAGGAGCAGCTGCTTCGCGGACTCCGGCTCACTCAGGCCTGGGGGAGGGAGGGGCACGGAGGCGGGGCGGGCCTGCGGCGGCAGAGGCCGTCGTGACGTTGCACCAGCCTGAGGCGCGCCGTGCGTTCTCCCGGGGGAGTTGTCCCTGGATCACGGGACCTTGGCAGTGGCGGGCTGCACAGGCTCCCCGGAAGGGGGGTGTGGATAGTAACCTGTGCTCGCACACAGGCTTCTTGGTGGAGGCAGCAGCAGCCTTAGCATCTCATGCCCATCTCTGGAGTCCGCGCTTTTAGCCGCGGCTCGCGCCCGTCTCTGGAGCTCCTTCAAGCAGCGCTCTTAATCCCCTCTCCTCGCGCACCAGGAAAGAAAGAGGGAAGAAAAAGTCTTTTGCCTCTTCGGCAGCTCCAGACTTTTCCCCGGACTTCCTCCCGGCTAGCCGTGGCGCACTAACGCCCCGAAGGCTGTATTCACGCCGCCAACCCCAGGCCTCTCCTGGTGCTCCGACCGAAGCCCGAGCCTCAGCTCCCAGCCCCGCCCGCCGCGGGTGAGCAGACAAGCCTCCTGGACTGGTGAGTGCCGGTCGGCCCTGATCCTCTGTGCGGGAATCTCACCGCTTTGCCCTCCGCGCCCCTGTTGCTGTGCTGTCCTCCGCGGCTCCGAAGCTTTTCGCCTCCGCCACCCGCAGTCTGCGCCCGCGAAGGGGCTTCTAGTGTGTGGAAACTTCTCCTCCTTCATGGCTCCCTCCCAGTGGTGCAGGTACCGTCCCTATCCTTTTGTCTCTGTTTATTTTTTTTTTCTTTTGCCCTACCCAGGTACGTGGGGAGTTTCTTGCCTTTTGGGAGGTCTGAGGTCTTCTGCCAGCGTTCAGTAGGTGTTCTGTAGGAGCTGTTCCACGTGTAAATGTATTTCTGGTGTATCTGTGGGGAGGAAGGTGATTTCTGCGTCTTACTCTTCCGCCATCTTCCCCCTCTGCAATGCTTTTAATAATACTTTTTTTTTTTGGTTTTGTATACACACATTAAAACAAACAAACAAAAACAGAAGGAACATAACACATTCCATCTTCTCTCTTTTAATCTTTGAAATGTAGTTAATAGTTAGTAGACCAACAGAAAATAATTACAAGTCTGCTAGCCATATTTGGATCACACCTTTTCAGAAATCATACTGGTTTTCAATATCCCTTTGAGAATAACCTACACTTTTAATGGAAAACCTGCTTATCTCTTAGGGATGGCTCTTATTCTCCCAAGGTAAATAGAATATAAAACTATGTTTTGGAAACCTTTTAATGTTAATTGTTTATAAATCAGTAGAGACAGAAGAGACCAAAAAATGTTTGAGAGAAAAAGAGGGAACTCGAATTCTATTTTGATTAATTGCTTCTCAATAAAATTTATTCACTTTTCATGAAATCCTAAATTCACAAGTTTCTCATTTTCTTCAAGCCAACTTTTTTTTTTTTTTTTTTTGCGGCACGCGGGCCTCTCACTGCTGTGGCCTCTCCTGTTGCGGAGCACAGGCTCCGGACGCACATGCTCAGCGGCCATGGCTCACGGGCCCAGCCGCTCCGAGGCATGTGGGATCTTCCCGGACTGGGGCACGAACCCGTGTCCCCTGCATTGGCAGGCGGACTCTCAACCACTGCGCCACCAGGGAGGCCCCCAACTTTTTTTTTTATCATATCACATCCTTTCTGTATCTTACTTTACAAATTTTTTTCCTAACAGAAGCCCTATGTTTTCAGTGAATTATGAGCTCCATAGCTTCACTGGTGAATCACATTGGTTTTAGCTAGTTTATGTGACTTTTTTCCCTTTCAGGGATTGGTTCAGGAGAGAGCAAGTAGCCTAATTCTGGACAATGGTTTATTTAAGGAGATCTATTAGGACATAATTCCTGACTCTAAAAAAAAAAAAAAAAAAAAAAAAAAAAAACTCAAGGAAGAAATAGCTTCCTATTTTTCTGGACATTATGTGTGAGAGTTTGATCCTTAGAAGTTCTGCAGCCAGTTTGCCACCATGAGGTTAAGACCATAAGTGGTAAAAGCCAACTCACTGTGGTTTATAAAGAAAAAAGATGATTAAAACCTGGATCTTTGAGCTGTACATATGAAACTGACATAGTTAGTCTTCCTGTTATGTGAAATGTTGTATTGTAGTTAAGTTATGAAAGCCAGAGATTTCTATTATGAGCAGCTAAGCAAATCCTAACTGATATTCTTTATTGTTTTGGTAATGTGCTACAGACAGACATATTGAGAAAGTTCTGTCACTCCAGATCTTTCTAAAATCTAAGAGGGCAGGTAGATGGGGAGCAGTGAGGAAGAGAAATTGTACAAACATAGGACAATGCTCATATAATTTTTAAACCCTGGATATTTTCAATGAATAAAAAATATTCTGAGACTGCTTTCTCAAAAGGGCAGAAAAACTTAGCTTCAAGACAGTATTTAGGAATACTAATACAGTATTTAGAAAAACTTAGCTTCAAGACAGTATTTAGGAAAACCTAAATACATATTTAGGTTCCCCCAGGCACCTCATACATTCTTTTAAGAAGAGAAACCCTCCAGTTCATGATAGTCTACATACCTTTCAACACAAATGAGATAGTAGAAGCTCTTTCTTGAGAAGAGTGGCACCTACTGGGTTGTGAGGACAGGTGCCTGGGGGAACACCTGAATACAAGAGAACAATAGAAGACCAGTGTACTTGAACTTGAGAAAATGTGAGGTCAGATCATGGGCTGAACTTGACCTAGAGAAGCAGGTAGGCATCAAGCTGGCAAGAACCTCGTAGCACATACCTATATATTTATTATAAAAAGGAAAAGTCTAGGGGAGGGTAGTAAATAAAAGAACACTTAAAAATGTGAATCTTTGAAATTTATATATGGAATACAAAACTTAGTACATGGATTAAATGATTCATCTATCAAACAAAACAAAACTGAAAAGGACATGTTTTAGTTCCAATGATTCCAATTCTAGAAATCTTACTTAAGGACATAGTATGAGACGTGGTAGAAGATTACGTACAAGGATGTTCATCACAGGATTAAGTATGTTAATAAGAACAAGAAATAACTAAAGTATCCAGCAAAATCAGAAAAGTTAACTAAATCATGGAACATTCCTACAGTTGAATATTAGGAAGCAATTACAATTATTTATTTGCAGAATATTTGTCATGAGAAAATGCTCATAATAAAAAGTTTGAGTGGAGAAAAAAGTATAAGGCAAAAATAAATACAAGGTGTGGATCCTTATTTGGGGAATAAAGGAGGCAAGAGGGAGACATTTATAGGCATATGGACAATCCCCCTCCCTCCACACACACATATACACAATTATTAAAATGGCTAGAATTAAATTTAATATATCAATAATTTTTATTCCCAGTTAATGGGTAATAGACATAGGTAAGTAAACTTAGATTTCTTTCACATGATAAAAATAATGATTTATAAATAAAAACACAAAAACTAAAGGTAGCTGAAAATTAAATTTCAAGAGAAAAGATTTTTTGATTAGTAATATACTATAAGCGAGGAGAAAATATTGTATCCTCAGGAAATGAGCAATATTATGGCACCAGACATAATAGAGATCACATTTAGAAAATGTCTTCAGAGAAATGGAAAATGTGTGTATCTCCATATAAATAAATAAGTCACAGTTAAACTAGATAAAGATTTTACCTATCTGCTTAGGGTTCTTTGTTACCCAGTAGCCAACACATTGCTAGTTTGGATAGGGAAGGGGAGGGCAAAGCTAAACAATTTGGGTTATACTCTAGATTCTCTCCATAGTATGAGAGTTGGTAATTTCCTGAAAAAGAGAGCGAGCGAGCGAGCGAGAGAGAGAGACAAATGTAAAATATATTTTTACATATATGTAAAATATATTTTATATATGTTTTCTAAAATATAAATTATATATATAATTTTGTTTGTATTTATTTAAGGGACTTGATAATGTCTTTAGCAGCAGAAGTTAGGTGACTCCAGGTAAAGACTAAGGAATTGATAAGGAAAAAGAAGTAAAAACACAACCTAAGACCATGCATCCTGCTTCTTTTCTTTTTCAAAAACTCTTATACACAATTTTATTAGCCCCTTATTATCCCCTTACTGTATGAATAATAAGAATGAAAGCACTAAATTGACAGAACAACTAGCTCAAAATCCTCATTTTAGATCTGAGAAAACGTGGTACCTTTTTTTTTCAAGTCACAAAATTATTTAGTGACAAGAGTCTAAATCCCTAGGGCTCTTGATTCCCAGTATCGTTTTCATTCCATTAAACCATCATGACTCAATGCTTAAGGAAAGGTTCCACATCACCACACAGTAACTGGCACGTAAAGGTGCCCAAACTTTTTTATTTTTGTTGTTTTATGGAAATAAATAGTTAATGGAAAATCCACTGAACTGGGTCTAAGAATTTCCTGGCTTTGAGCCCTATTTCTTCTACTGGTTATCAGTGTGGCCTTGTATTTGTCATTTAACCTTGCTGTACCTCAGTTTCTTATCTGCAAAATAGATTGTATTCAGTGTTTCCCAATACGTTTGAAGATATTTGACAGATACTCTGCAGAATTATATAACTGGTGAGAACAGAACTCTGACAAAGATGTAATCTTTATTTATATCTTGCTTATTCAAATACTCCATCTTCCTTGAAACTCCAAATAAATAACTTGAGATATTGAAACCAAACAGTAGCTGAAGAACTGTTACATATCCGTGGGCATTCACAGTTAGTGAAAAAATAATTGTAAATGAATTTAGGGAGATTCCAAGAGCTGAAATGTAGAGGACTCTTTGATTGTTTTCATTGGGAAATGTATACAGAGGAAATGGGGGAGTACAGCAGTCTGGCCATGGGAGGAGACTTTGGTGACGAGCACACAGAAGAAATTCCTAGAGATGACTTGATACATACAATTATTCCTGAAGAAAGACTTTTATGAAATGATTTGTTTGATAACTAAGGTGTGAATTTTAAAAGGGAGTGAGAAAAGATACTGGGATACTGACATACTAAAAGGGGGCTTCTCTGTTAAAATCTGTAGGGAGACAGTATCCTTTGCTGAAGGGAACTAATTCTTTCCCAAATTCAAGAACTGTGAAACTGGATTTAAGCTCACAGCTCCAAAATTGGGGGAAATGGTAGAACAAGAAGCTTTGTGAAACTCGACAAATTAAGCTTTGTTTGATGGTAGAAACAATGGTAAGGATAATAATAGAACATATTTTATAAGGTTATTGTAAGGATTAAGTGAATTAATATAGATAAATTCCTTAGTTAGAACGATGTCCATCATACTCTACTAAATATATGTTAGCTACCATTGTTATTGTCTTTGCCATTGCTGTTGTTTCCATTATTAATTTAGTCTGAAATATATTTAACTTGATCTCAAATGTCCTCTGTAATTTTTCTATTATGTGGTTTTCACTTACTTCTGAAAAGAACAATCCATTCTGTCCACCAGAAAAATCAGTTTATTTAAAGTGCAACATGTAGAACCCTCTTGTTTGCTGTAGCAAAAGCATGTATGACTATATTTTTCTGCTGATCAAGATGAAATAAAAGTCAAACCACTAATTTTTTAGTTTCACCCTAATGTCTGACCTTCGTATCTAAGAGATAACCTGCTCTTTACAGTGTATTTTGTAAGTGGGGAGAGTATTGAAGTCATCTCAAATCCACGCCTGATACCTAAACATCTTCCCACACAACTGAATTTTAACTTCTAAGAATCAAATTTCTAGTTGCAAGTACCTAAGAAATGTGAATCACTTTTCAGTTCACTGAATGACACAGATCTTGAGATCTTGAGATACAGTATTCAAGCAATAATAAGTCACTTTCAAGTTTTAGAAAGCAACCACCCAGCTAAACCAAAGAGATGGAGTTACCCCATCAGTTCCTTTCTGGTTTCAGTATGAATGAAATCAGTCCCACATAATGTAGTCTAGGACGTAAAGAAAATTCTAACTAATTTCCACATGAAATAAAAATTTTAGGAAATTTCTAGCTGGTGAAACAAAGAACATATTTGAAAATTTATAAATATAGAACTTTGATTTAAAGAGTTTTAAAACCTTTATTTTAAGTAAACTTTAATAAGTGGCATTTCAGTACTCAAGTATTTATTAGGGGAAAGGAGAAGCAAACTAACAATTACTGAGTAAATATGTTAGGCTCTGATATAAGTGCTTAGTTGTATAATTTATTTGATAGTTTTTTATGGTTTAAATGTTTACTATTTATTGGCTATAGCATATACAGATTATCACAAAAATAAATGATGTTTCAAAATCCCTTTATATAGCACTGGAAAATTGGTAAGTTTTGACTTTAAAAAGTACCAAGGAAGGAGGTACATTTTCCCTGATTTCCATACTGTATTTACCTTTCTCTTTCAATGCAGCTCTCTACCCTAATGTAATTAGGATAAAGTTCATTTTACTATTTTTGCATTACAGAGTTTGGATGTGTTCTGTGTCATTTATACAATCAATATGACAGTGTTACTGAGGAAGAAAGACTATATTACATGAAAACTGCCCCAGAACTATTTGTTGCAAGTCCTTGGTTAGGTAGTTGCATGAAGACAGTATGTCTGTGACTCCATGAAATGGACACCAAGGATGCCTTGTGTAGACGTGGTAGACTGTTAGGGATAGAAGGGCCCTACAGCATCATTTATCAGTTCTTCTCTTTAACAGAGGAGACTCTGTTACACCAGAATGATGAAATCGTTTTTGGTAATGGGAATAGGTGGCAGAGTTGGGACTAAAACTCAAATCTTCCAGTTTCCAATTTCTGACTCTACATTCAATGTTATTCCACTATACTTGCCTTAATATATATTGCTGGGAGTGTTTCTATTGCCTTCATAAGACGTTCACCAACCCTGGTTTTGAAGCTTGTAATTAACAGCGGCCGAAGGCATACATGATACAATTTGGATGCCTGACCATATTGCCCACCTGTATTCTGGCAATCCAAGGGCTACAGGATTTTCCTCTGTGAAATAACCAAAGTGAATGTAATTATTCATTCCTGAAAGCTTTTATTCAAACCAGTCTCATCCTGTTTTGAATAGTAGGAGCTGCTGTTACTAATAAATTCTAAGCATCCTATGTAATCCAGCCCCAGCCACCCCAATTTATACTGAACAAGTGCAAAAAGTCAAATCTACCTGAACCTTCAGATAGCAGCTAAGGTTTTCCCTTTACGTATCCATATTTGTGATATTATTTAAAGACCAATCAATGCATTTTTAAGACCAGCTAATGCCTTTAAATACTTTCACAGAAATTTTGAGCTGGAAGAGAACCTAGCAATTATCTCTTCCTACAAATGAAGAAAGTGTAGCCTAAGGAGAAAACTTGACTTGCTCAAGGTCCGACTGTGATCAGTGTTATGGCCAAAACATATCTATCTTATGTCAAGTTCTGCAATGTTTCCACTGCTTCTAAAGTCAACTGAATATTTGAGTAATCTAAAAGTACAGTGTGTTAATTTTTTAAGTATGGAAAATGAACCTAAAATTCACTAAAATGACCACTTACTTGATATTTGAAATATGTTTAAAGTTTTATCTCTAGATTGTTAATTTGTTTTAATGGAAAAGCAGGATACTAGAATGTAGGCAAGAAGTCCCCCCTTTTTAAAATATAACAGGAGAATGATAAACTCTGTAGCACAAAATGTTCTCTGTGACCGACTTAAACTTTACTTCTTTGTCTAATGGATGACCATTTAAAAAATTATATGGCAATAGATTTTTTAGAACAATAAATTAGTGTTAGCTATTTGGCTTAAGAAAATAATTTGAAAGCCATTGGATAATGTATTCTGAAACCAAAAGATAGCTATAATCATATCCTTGTCCTGTTTAAGTCTTTTAATATTTATCTTTGGGAAAGATCACTCTGGTAGAGGTAGGGAGAATTGATTGGATGATGGGGAAAGTTTATTAGAAGCAAGGGTCGTTTGTGCCAGGCAATGCATCTGTAAATAAAATTTTCAAAGGTCTCTGATCTGCTAAGCTTGCATTCAAGCAGGAGGAGACAGACTATAAGAATAAATATAAGAAACAAGTAAAGTATGTAATATAGAAGGAAGTAAGTACAATGGACTAAGTATAGTGCAGAGTAAACAGAATTCAAGTACTGGGAATAGAGGGCAGGTATCATGTTTAAATAAGAGGCTCACAATTAGTCTCATTGAAAATAACACATTTGAACAAACTTTTGAAAGATATGGAAGAGTTTGAAACTCAGACATCTGGGGGAATAGCTACCACAGTGGCTATAAGGTTTTCACATGCTTGACATGTTTGAAAAGTAGCAAGAGGGTTTGCATGGCTGAAGAGGAACGAAAAAGGGGTAGGTGATAGGAGACGTGGTCAGAATGTTAATGAGCTCCTGATTATGTAAGAGCATCTACGCCATTGGCAAGCCTTTGGCTTTTACTCTGAGTGAAATGGGTAGGCTGTGGAGTATTTTGAGCAGAGGAGGGACATAATCTTTTTTTTTTTTAATTACTATGGCCTGAGTGATGGCATAACCTGGTAGGATTAATCCATTCAAAATCTCTTCTGGAATTAGGGGTGACATCAAGGCCATTGAAAACACATAACTACAAAATTTCTAGTCCAACTTTAAGGGGAAACTGGAAATGGATGGTGGGGGGCAACCAAAACATGTCCATTATTTCTTCAAAGTCAAGCTATTCAAAGAAGTTATTCACACACTCTTTCTATTCTCTATTTTATTATTAAACATATCTCCATTTTACTATGAAATAAATTCCAACATGAAATCTGCTTCCACTACTCTGTTGAAACTACATGCACTAAAGTTTCCATGACGTTCATGTTGCCAAACCCAATCTTTTCTGTCTTCATCTCACTAGGTCTCTAAGTTCCTCTAAATGCTTTCAACAACTCTCTTATTCAGACATTCTTTTTTTGACTTCCATACTACACCCAATTTCCAGACTAATAAAACCATTTCTTCTCAGTCTCCATCATATTTTCCTCTCTACTGAAGATCCTCAGGTGATTTCACTACCAATTTCTGCACAACAAATTATCCCAAAACTTAGAAGTTTAAAACATCAAACATTTATCTCACAGTTTCTGTGAGTCAGAAATCCAGTTGCAACTTAGTTGGGAACTTCTGGCCAAGGTCTCTCATGGAGTTGCAGTCAGTCTATAGGCTGGGGCTGCAGTCTCAGTTGAAGGCTCAACTGGGGAAATATCTTCTTACAAGTTCAGGTATGTGGTTGAGAACTTAGTCCCTTACAGGTTGTTGACTGGACACTTCCCTTAGTTATCTGTCATGTGGGCCTCTCCACAGGGCCACTAATCACATGAGAAAGCCAGAAAGCAAGAAAGGGCAAGCAAGATAGTAGTCAGAGTCTTTTTCTACCTAATCTCAGAAGTGATATCCTATCATTCTGTGTTCTGTTTGTTAGAAGTCACTAGTTCCTCTAGGGGAGGGGATTGCACAAAGGTTGAATGCAAGGAGGCAGGGGTCACTGCACACCATCTTGAAAGTTGTCTAGCTTATCATGGCTTAGGCTTCAGTCATTTTCTAATTCCGTCTTCTCTACAGTGGTGATGTCATTAATTTCCCTAGTTATCATATTACTTACATTCCAAAGTTCTCAAATTTATACTGCTGGGTTAGGCCTCTTTTCAGACCCCTGTATCTCTTATTTTTGCATCTCCAATTAGCTTTATCGCAAGCTCTCAAAATTAACATATTCCAAACAAAATGTTTTATTTTGCCTTCCCGTACACTCCAAATCTGCAAATATGTATTTTTTTCTACTAAACTTTTCTACCTAGGTAAATGACACCTCCATCCACCCGATTTCTCAGACCAGGCAGTAGCAAATTTTTCTTAATGTTTATCTCTCCATTACTAAACTCCATCAACTGTAGCTTCAAAATTATTCTTTTTCCTGGATGCCTAAAGAGCCCCTCAATATGTTTATCTGTACCCATTTTTCCTCTATTACAATCCATTCTCACCAGCAAATAGATTAATCATCTAATTAATATAAATAAGAGCTTATGCCAACATTTTATAAATCTTTCAAGGGCTTCTTATTGCTCTTTGACCTTGCTTGTCTAGTCTTGCCCTGCTTCACCAACCTCATTTTGTGCAGCTTTCTTTTTCTGAGTTTTAACCACACTTGATTCTCTTTTAGTTCCAAGAATTCTCTCTGCTTAGAAGACTTTTCCCACAACTCTTTGCCTGACTGGTTCCTGGTCATCCTTCAGAGATATTTGGATGACTCAATCTTACACATATTCTTAAAGCTCAGTCTTTTCCTGCCTAGCACTTAAAATTTGTAAGTCCAGGTGGGAAGAGACAAAGTCTATTTCATTCATCTATCAATGCCTAGATAGCACTGTGTCTGTAGATAACGTCTATAATGAGTAGAAGTAACATCCAAAGAATACATCCAAAAGTCCTGATAACATTTTCTCGGTTTTGTTTTTGTTTTTACCAGCTCTGGTTATATTGTTATTAATTTAGTCCTTCAATGTTGTGTTTAGATATGTATTTTGCTCTTTTTTCCTTCTAGTTAGACTTTTTTGGAAAGGGTTTTGGGGAAAATCATAAAGAAATATTCTAACTTATTAATCTTTAGTGAAGTTAGAAGGAATTACCTTTATAACAACGACACCTATATTACCTTTGCCTGAGAGATTGATAAAATTGAGTGTTTATTCAGACGGGATTCTTTCAGGATCTCCTTCTGAGTTCTTTTTAGAGTTTGGAGGGCTGGGCACTGGGGGCTTGTTTTGTCTTAGAGAGATGAACTGAATTCAAATTTTCTTGCTAATAATAACCATGGTTGTGCAAAGACCCACCTCCCACCCACAATGAGAGTGCACTCTTCCAGCTGATGTTTCTGTTCACAGCTTTTGTGAATGTGAGAAAAGAAGTGATAATCCTGGAATGAATCACTATGCCAGTCACATTCTAGTTAAAGTTGAACAGTGCTGATAAAATGTGCTACTTTGGTGTGAAGAGCCTGAACTACATTTAATAAATAATAAAACCATGGAATACACACAAATAGAAGTCAAAAAATTAACCTTTTGCTACCCAGGAAAACATTCTGGTAAATGTGAGGTGGTGTGCAGGTGGGGAGATGGATCATGAAGAATTATGTAAAGTGACAATGTGAAAGTATGTACTTAATCATCTGCAGAGGAAGCTTTTCTCTTTAGGAGAGAATTGCACTACAGCGGGGACTAACTAAACTATGCCACCTTATTTTTAGTTTTCTTTGGAATATTTTTGTTCTAAAAGAAAATGCAGTCTCTCATCCACCCCCCTACCCCCCCACCCCCCACCAAGGCTTCAAGAGATGTTCAGGCCTCTGCCTTCTCTTAAAGAACAGTAGTCCACTGACTCCACCGCAGTGAGACTTAGAAGGTTAGGTTGTTCATTTAATGTTAATGCTGTTAGTGAGTCATTTTAAACAGGTATTTGGGAATATGGAAAAAAAGAAAAAAAGTTGGAAAACCATGGGGAGAGAAGACGGATTAAGTATATGACAAAGGACAATATCAGCAAAAGTGTGAAAAGAGGGAAGATGGGGAGAGAGAAAGAGAAATCAAATAATACACTTCCTACAATTTTTTATATTATGGTAAAAAACACATATTTTATACTATATTTGTCCACATCCTTGTTCCCCACACTTACTTTTTCTAATGTGTGTAAGTATCTGTCTAAGTGAGAAATTTCCATCCGTTGCTGTGAAAAATCAGTTGCTCTTGATTTGGAGGAGGGCTCCAGTTACTAGGGAAAATAGGAGGGTTTGAAACTGCCAATAGGATTCCAGAACTCTTTTGATTTTTTCTCTCAATATGATAAATTATCCTTTTAACTGGATCCTGCTTGATCTGACCTCAGGTGCCTCAGTTTGAAGGAAAGTGACTTGTGCTGGTGAAGTTGCCCTGTGTCCCACCAGATTTAAATTCTAATTAACTTTCACTGATGAATTGATGTCATTTGCAAATGACTGTCAATAATCTGCATAATATAAATTTGGAAAGACCACTTATATCACACAGCTGTGACTATGTGGACTTAGCTGATATTTAGACTTGTGTTTAAATACATAAATTGTATTTGTTTTTAACTGACTGCAGCTCTTCACATAGTTTCAAAAACTACTTTCTAGCACCATTTAGGAAGTTAATGAAAACCTCTATTCAATATTTAATAGCACCTCTTTAATAGTAGAACTACATATATTAATACAATAACACAACAAAGTCCTTCCAATTGCAACTAGTCCTATCTTTCAGAATCTGGGATAAAGCAGAGCCAGATTCAATAGGAAGTTACCTGTGTACTAACTTTGGAAGAAAGAATCTATTAGCAAGACATAAACAATTTTAAACAGTGTCGTAGAGAGAAAGCTAAGACCTTTTAAAATGATACTCGTATGCTTCAATTTATTTTATAAATTGAAACTATCATACTGAAAAACTATTCTACTTATGGAAGTTTATGTTAGGCAAATTCTCAAAATGTATAAAAAGACATATACACAAATATATCAAATATACAATTTTTAGAATATCAGATAAATTGATTTAATTGATGGTTATAATATGAGAAAAAGTAAACTTCTGGCCAAGCCTACCAGTGGATAAGTATGCAATATTTAAATACAATAGATATCATGTACCTATATGAAGAAAAGTTTAAGATATGATGTTAAGTGAAGTTGGATAAATATTTTAATGTATTTATGTTTAGAGTACATATTTGAAATGATGAGGTAAAAGTACTCATAGGAAATAAGCAAAAATCAAATTGATCTTTTAAAATAAATAGTATAATGGGTTTTTTATCTGTTTTCAAACTGATCTGTAGTCTGGTTAATTTTATAATTTAAATGAGTAGAAGAATTAATTTATGGAGAACCTTACTACTACTTATAGGAGACCATATGAATTACACTTCATTTTATAAGAACTTGGCGAGATAATTGTTATAGCCATTTTAAACAATAGGAAAATCTGTGCCAAAATTATGAAAGAGCTCTATTCAAGATCATACAGGTAGTAAATAGAGGATCTGGTTCTAGATACTTTCACCATAAGCATCTTTGCCCCAACAATTTTTGCCCCATAACTGGTTGGCTTTAAGGCAATTTTGCTGAAAAAGATAAAACAACAATTAATAAAAGAAGGACATTTAAAAAGACATAATGAAATATAAAAATGAATAACAAAATTAGAAAGACTTTATTGTAATATTTGAATACATTTAAAATGTGTATAGATTCATGGCAATACTGTGCAACTAACTGATTTTATTTTGTGGGTTGCATCTAAGCCCTTGTCTTCCCAGTCTTTTGTTCATAGTATTTTATACCTTTGCTTGTTTTGTTTGTTGTTTTGTCTCCTTGTTTGGCATCACACTTTTTCTTTTTTGCTAATATTTCTTCCTTCATTGAGAGAGAAGTATCAGTTTCCAAATACTAGGATGCAACTCTCTACAATAATGTTTAAACACAAGTGAATAAACTTCTAAACCTGGATATTTTTAAAGGCTCACTTGGTTACAAATTGTTAATATTCTTGATACAAATTGGTGTGTTAACTCTTTCTTTCCTTAATTTATAATAACCAAATGAACTCTACTAATCACTAAATCATTTGAAAAGCAATTCTCATCTCTTCTGCATGTGTTTTTTATTTTTTTTTAATAGAGCTAAAAGCTCATCATTTAAAGAGCATAGAAAAAAACCAAAGCCACAAATGAGGACGTATGACAACAACTAAGTTATGTAAGTTAAGTTACTAGGAAATTGAACGTAAGCAGTTACAATATGGATTATCTGATTGAAATTTAGCCAAGTAAACTCAGTTTAAACTAACAGGCAAAAGCACTCCTAAAGTGGTGGTATGAAAGGAAATAAATTCTAGCATATTTGCTATTGTGTCAGCATTCCTTTTGTATATTTGGCTTTAACCTTGACCAGAAAATGACACCCTATCACCCAGCCGTCTTTGCCATTCCTTTGCAGCTGCTTATGCCATTGACATTAGAGCCATGATTTCTGAATTCCCCCTGAAAATATCACCATCCTTAGTCTTTGGCTTAACTGACCTTTATAATACTTCTGTTTGGAAAATGTTTTTTGACTTTTTTTTAACTTTGCATGCGTTTTCTGAAAATAGAAGTCAGATAAAATTTGTCTTTGTGATTTTTATTGTAAAATGAAACAGAGACAGAAAACTATCCAAAACTATTGTATAGTTTATTGAATAATTGTATAGTGAATGCATGTATAACCACAAACCAGGTCAGGAAATAGACCTTTGCCAGAAACCCATTTATGTACCCCATCCCTATCACTCTCCCTCCTCCTAACTGCTTTTCAACTTTCAGAGTAATCATTTCCTTGCATTTTTATTAGGTTTATCACCCAAGTGTTTATCCTAGATTCTGTAGTTTAGTTTTTTGTTTTGTTTTCAAATATATTTTTAAAGTTCTCTTTTAATGTTCAGATTTCTCCTTCATTTCTTTCTTTTCCTTCTAAATTAACTATCTGTAGGTCATTTAATCTGCAGAATTTCCCATAGTATGGATTTCAATGAGAAGAATCCATCCTGTGGGAATCACTCTTGGTACAGTTTAACATGTCCCCTTGTCCTCTGTAATCCCTCCACATTGGCATCTGGGTCCAGAGGCTTGATTGCACTCAAATTTTCTTTTTATAAAGACTACAGGCATTGTTTTCTTTCACATGGGATCACAAAAGATCTGGCCATTTCCTTTTTGTGATTTTAGCAGCAGTTTGTGCTGAATATATTTTCTTACATCTATATCTCTTCAGTTATTTTGATTGCCTGAAATTCATCTCCAATATTACTGTGATTTCTTGCACATTGATAAAATTTTGTTTGTGCTCTCTGTACTGGAATGTCAGTTTTCTTGGATATAAAACCCATGGTTCACATTTTCTTTTTCTGTGTACTTCAGTATATTATCTTTTTTTTTTTTTTTTTTTTTTTTTTTTGGCGGTACACGGGCCTCTCACTGTTGTGGCCTCTCCCATTGCGGAGCACAGGCTCCGAACACACACGCTCAGCGGCCATGGCTCACGGGCCCAGCCGCTCCGCGGCATGTGGGATCTTCCCGGACCGGGGCACGAACCTGTGTCCCCTGCATCGGCAGGCGGACTCTCAACCACTGCGCCACCAGGGAAGCCCTATTATCTAGTTTTTTCTCGTATAAACCTTCGTTGTCAGAAAATCTGATTGTATACCTTTTTTTTCTCTTTTAAGACACTTGCTATTTTTGCCTAGATTCTCAAGTAACTTATTTTTTAAGTTAAATAATTTCAGTAGAATATATTTTTCTGTTGGTCATTTTTGCTTGAAATTCTGAGGATTGGGGTATATTCAAAGGAAGTTTTCAAAGCTTTAGTTTTCATTCTGTTCTCTTTATTTTGGTTAACTTTTTCAGGGCTTTTTATTAACTGTATGTTGAGTCTTCTTTTGATAGCTTTTAAAAATTTCCACAAAGTCCTTTTAATTCTTTCTTCATTTCACTTTTATTTAATTTTTTTTACCTTTAATTTAAAGTATTAACTGTTGGGTTATTTGCGTTTGTGTTCTTCGTAGTTTAGTCTTTCTGTAATTATTTTTCATTCTTTTCAAGTGTGCTCATTTATATTGTCTTTTTAAATCCTTTATTATTTTAAATATCTTTTAGCTTATTCTGAAAGAGAAGTCTTTAATTTTGATCTTTTTGATGACCATATCTTTCGGAAATGCTTCCATTGTCTTTAAGAATGACAGTTTTCTACTAATTCTCTTTAAAATAACTTTGAGATTTGACCTTAATATTTGTCCATTTTCATTTCTATGTGAAATTAGTTTCTCTGGACTTTTACAAGGAGATGTGGTCCAATAGAGTTTCTAATTTCACAGGGTCTTTTCTGTTGTTTTTATGTAGTGTCCTAAAGTGTGTGTCTTGTGCGTCTCCTGTCCCCTCTTGACGTTAATCGGAACGCTTTCTTTCCTTTGTCTCCATTGTTTCTCTTCTTCTCCATTTTGATCTCACTTGCAAAAATCTGTCCTCACTGTGGAGCGAGAATCTGGAAGAGCACCTGGCTGGCTATCTTGGAGAGTTCCTGGTACTGCAGCTAGGTTTCTGGTGCCATTTCGGATCTTGCAACATACTCATTGGACTCACCCTCTGTTAGGTTTGGCAAAATCCTCCCCATTTCAGCTGCTGGCGTCAAGTTGGCCCATTGTGCTTTTCAGGAAATTACTCCTGGCTCTTTGGGGTTCTCATTCCACAGTACATTACCCTGTGCTTTCCTCTGTATCCTCCTTCACAGACTCTGAAACCTGAGGTCTGTGGCTGTTGGTGGTTTGTCTCAACCTGCTTGTATTTTGTGATTCATAGGGACACCGTGCAGTCTAATTTTGTTTTGCATGTTTTTCACCCGTTTTTGGTTTTGATCTCTAGTCACTCTGTGTGGTATTATATGGGGATTCAGGGAGATTTGGATCTATGCAGCCATCAATCAACATCGTCTTTCCAAAAATCTTCTTACTTTTGCAATTCTTACAACAAGAAAATGCATGGAAATCAATATAAAACAATGGTATTTTAATAACATTTAGAACTCTTGAAAATCACTTGTTTTCCAACTTATGCTACTTATCTCTTTGTCCTGGAATCCCCAGCAGATAGTCTAAAAATCAGACTACATAGACTTTTTTACATTGATAACGTTACAGAAAACAGCAGTTATGGTGCTACACATGGATATTATAACTTTTCTCTGAAGAACTTGCCTAATGGCAATAAACATTCACATGAAGGACCGTATAATATTCATAGTAAAAATACTGTTTGTCATAAATAGGCCTTTGATAAATCTGTTGTTATCAATAGATATGATCTGTAATGACCATACCACATTAATGTACATTCAAGGAGAATATTTCCTGAATGTAATAGGTGCTTATGGACAACTAACTCTGTAATGAACACAAATGCAAAGTAGGCATGGATTCTGTTGACAAACTCAATGACAGTTAAGGAATAGAATGCAAATTTCTAAATCCTCTTATATCAGGAGGCTACATTTAATCTACTGTGATTATTCTCTGAAATTTTGTTTTATCATATATTTTCCTAACACATTAAAGAGGGAAAACATCAGTCTTCCACCTGCAAGTCTCAGTTATCTTCACAGAGAACATTCACTTTTGACTCTTGCGTGGTGGTGTTTCTCCACACCAAGCAATTCTCCAGAACACCAGCTGGGTGTCTTATAAGTTAACTGAATTCTGACACTGTCTACCAGGAGATAATGTCAGATTCCACAGATTAAAGGTTCAGTCCCAGAAGACTGCCCCATCCTATTTCAGTGGCAATGGTGGGGTAGGTCCCCAGGTTACCCACAACTTCTGACCCACAGGCTATAAACCAGAGATTCCCAGGACCTCCTCCCCTCTGGGCTTTGATGAATTTGCTATAGCAGCTCACAGAATTCAGGAAACACTTTACTTATTAAATCACTAGTTTATTATAGAAAAATATAACTCAGGAACAATCAGATGGAGGAGATGGGCAGGGCAGGGCATGGGGAAGAGTGCAGAGCTTCTGTGCTCTCCAGATGCCACTCTCCCCAGATCTCCTCGTGTTTACCAACCCAGAACCTCTTGAGCTCCATCCTTTTGGGTTTTATGCAGGCTTCATTTCAGAGGAACAATTGATCCAATCATTGGCCATTAGTGATTTATTCAACTTCCAAACCCTTACCTCTCCATTCTCCCCAGAGGTCCTGGGGTGGGATTGAAAGTTCCAACCCTCTGATCTAATCCTGGCAACCAGCCCTATCCTTAGGTGCTCACAAAAGTCACTTCATTAACATAACAAAACACACTTTTTCTTTTTAAACATCTTTATTGGAGTATAATTATTTTACATTGTTGTGTTCCTGCTGTATAACAAAGTGAATCAGCTCTACATATACATATATCCCTATATCCCCTCCCTCTTGTGGCTCCCTCCCACCCTCCCTATCCCACCCCTCTAGCTGGTAACAAAGCTCTGAGCTGATCTCCGTGCTATGCAGCTGCTTCCCACTAGCTATCTATTTTACATTTGGTATATATGTCAGTGCTACTCTCTCACTTTGTCCCAGCTTACCCTTACCCCTCCCCATGTCCTCAAGTCCATTCTCTACATCGGTGTCTTTATTCCTGTCCTTCCCCTAGGTTCATTAGAACCGTTTTTTTTTTTTAGATTCCATATATATGTGTTAACATACGGTATTTGTTTTACTTCACTCTGTAAGACAGACTCTAGGTCCATCCACCTCACTACAAATAACTCAATTTCGTTTCTTTTTATGGCTGAGTAATATTCTGTTGTATATATGTGCCACATCTTCTTTATCCATTCATCTGTTGATGGACACTTAGGTTGCATCCATGTCCTGGCTATTGTAAATAGAGCTGCAATGAACATTGTGGTACATGATTCTTTTTGAATTATGGTTTTCTCAGGGTATATGCCCAGTAGTGGGATTGCTGGGTCTTATGGTACTCCTATTTTTAGTTGTTTAAGGAAGCTCCATCCTGTTCTCCATAGTGACTGTATCAATTTACATTCCCACCAACAGTGCAAGAGGGTTCCCTTTTCTCCACACCCCCTCCAGCATTTACTCTTTGTAGATTTTTTGATGATGGCCATTCTGACTGGTGTGAGGTGATACCTCATTGTAGTTTTGATTTGCATTTCTCTGATGATTAGTGATGTTGAGCATCTTTTCATGTGTTTGTTGGCAATCTGTATATCTTCTTTGGAGAAATGTCTATTTAGGTCTTCTGCCCATTTTTGGATTGGGTTGTTTTTTTTTTGATATTGAGCTGCATGAGCTGCTTGTATATTTTGGAGATTAATCCTTTGTCAGTTGCTTCATTTGCAAATATTTTCTCCCATTCTGAGGGTTGCCTTTTCATCTCGTTTATGGTTTCCTTTGCTGTGCAAAAGCTTTGAAGTTTCATTAGGTCCCATTTGTTTATTTATTGTTTTATTTCCATTTCTCTAGGAGGTGGGTCAAAAATGATCTTGCTGTGATTTATGTCATAGAGTGTTCTGCCTATGTTTTCCTTAAGAGTTTTCTAGTGTCTGGCCTTACATTTAGGTCTTTAATCCATTTTGAGTTTATTTTTGTGTATGGTGTTAGGAAGTGTTCTAATTTCATTCTTTTACATGTAGCTGTCCAGTTTTCCCAGCACCACTTATTGAAGAGGCTGTCTTTTCTCCACTGTATATTCTTGCCTCCTTTATCAAAGATAAGGTGACCGTATGTGTGTGGGTTTATCTCTGGGCTTTCTATCCTGTTCCATTGAGCTATATTTCTGTTTTTGTGCCAGTACCATACTGTCTTAATTACTGTAGCTTTGTAGTATAGTCTGAAGTCAGGGAGTCTGATTTCTCCAGCTCTCTTTTTCTTTCTCAAGACTGCTTTGGCTATTTGGGGTCCAGAAGACACCTTTTATACATGTAGTTATCTTAGGAAATTCCAAGGGTTTTAGGAGCTCTGAAATGGGGAGGAAGACCAAATATATATTTCTTATTATAAACCACAATATCACATATATACAATGGCATTATTAGAATATTTGTGTGTGTGTGTGTGTGTATAAAACCACGGGTAAGAATGTTGGAGCTAATAATAAATGCTTCTGATTTCCTACAGATGATCAATTCATTAATCCCTAATAATACAAATTTAATATCCCATTTTTCCTATGCAAATTATTGGGATCAATTTTTAAGTTGGTCTTCTTGCTTGTCCTCTATAATGCATTTTCCACAAAGCAATAACTTTTTTGAAACTTTAATCAGAACTTGAGATTCCTACAGAAAACCCTTCAGTGATATTCCATTGCATGCAGAACTGTATACAAATTTTTTGCATAGCCCGAAAGAGCCCACATTATCTGAACTCCTATCAAGTGCCATCCCTCCACAGATACATGCCTTTCAATATTTTCTTGCCTGCCCAGAATATTCTTAAACCTATCAAGCTCCTTTGTATCTCAAGGCCTTTGCCCTCAGCAGTTTCCTCTCCCTAGAGCACTATTTCCTCTGTCAGACTCACTTGTTATTTATCCAAAGAGGGCTATACGACCAGCCTTCTAAAATTGTCCCATTCCAATCACTCTAGGTACATTTTTCTTCATAGTATTTGCCCCTGTCATGCATTACCTACTTATTTAATTTTTACTGTTTTATCTGATTTCTTGTGGGCTTTGTGAGAACAAGAATCTTGTCATTGTTCTTTTTCACTCTATTGCAGTGACTAGAATAGTGCCTGTCACTTAATATAAATGCTTATTGAACAAACGGCTAAATCTGGGTTTTCATTCCAGCTAACAGGCTATCAATTGGATAAGTCTACGTCTAGGTTAGTTGGCAGGATAATTTGAATCGAAAGTAGAAATTGAGACCACCGTTAAAGGCGGGAAATAGTTTGGTTTGGACCGAGAGCCCAATGGGAGCAGTCTTCATAATTTTGTGGTTTTTTTAAAAATTTATTTGACACTGTAGGGAAGTGGCAACAGACCACCATGTCAGTGAAACTGTTGCTTCCAACTTTCCTATCTTCCTTGGTTTGACATTGGTAGGAAGAAGAGAAATAAAAGAATAGGGAGCAGTTGTTGAAAAGATGAGAAAGTGAACATGGAACGGCTAGGAGCAAAAAAGTGGTGGGAAAGGAAATAAGGTGTACGGGTTGCGCCCACCTGTTTTCAGAGTTTACCATTTGCCCACAGGTTAGGTTGCTTATCAGATGAAATACAGCTGAAACTGAATTTTCTGTGACTAACCTTCAGGAGGAGAGGTCTCTGCATTTAGTTACTATTATTAATCAACTTGATTTTTTTTTCAAGTCATGATATTTTCTGACTCAAAACTTTTTCAAGCTAACAAAAGAGTTTCTTAATGAACTAAATAGACAAGAGGCATGGGTGTGCCCATTGCTAATTTAAGTACAGTATATGGAATTTTGTCATTCTTGTATTTTCTCAGACTAATAATCCTAGAGCATGATGAAGGAAATCTCCTACATTGACCTCAGAAATACTCATATTTTTTTAAACCTAGGGGGAAATGTCTATATAAGAGAATTGCCGTCCAGATATAATTGCCAGCTTAGCACAGGCAATTGCTGAACTTACCAGCTGTAGCAAATTATATTTTTAAAGCAGTGATTTCTTCTGTTTTATGCACAGGGTAAATGTGTAGGTCACATAATGCTCAATGAAAATTCTAATCAATTAAACTAATGATAAGAAAATAATCTATCTGATTTTTGAACTTTCTTTAAGAACTATAACATGTAAATAGATTAGTGTTTAACTAAAATTAAATCAACTGTTTAATATTAACTTGAATTAAATGACCTTGAGAAATTGACTACAAAATACCTTCTGAAAAGCAAGGCATGTGATGAATTGATAAGATTGCAAGCATGATGGGTTAATGCGCTAGATGGCACTAATTGTATACCTTTCATGTATTATAACATCAAATTCAGTGTGAAAAAAGAAAGTACCTCACACTTGAAGTGTTTTTATCAGGTATACTTTATGAAATTTCTTTGATATGTTATTTGTAATTTCTCATTACAGCTTTTCAGATCATCAGAAAAAAAGAATTAATTATAGACACTTTGATATTAAGCAAATTTCAATTTGAAAAATACAATTCCAGCAATTTTTTTAACATAAAGAAACTAATTTACTCCAGGCAAGATGCAAAAGTATTCTAGTACAGAAGGATTAAGTGATTCAATTCCAAGTGAAAAGTTTTATACCAACTACATGGTTTTCCATGAACTTTACTTATCAAAAAGATTGTCTCAGAAAATAAATAAAATTTTCAGATTTTTCTAAACAAAATCTAAACCTTCAAAGCATAAGAGAAGTTCTGTGCTCTGCAGAATTATTTCCTTGCAGTTTTTAAATACACAGATGGGAAAAGGGAACAAAAGCTTGTTATTTAAGGAACAAAGCAAGACAATAAATAAAGGCAGTTTTCAAAATAAGCAGTTTCTAATTAAGTTACCTGGCTTTTAAAGACATATTTAACTCTTACTGTTACTAAAAAATAAGGAAGGCAAAATCATTAACATAATTAACATATGCCTACTTTAAAATATATAAGATATTGATGTTAGGGTTACCCTAGTTAATTAGGAATCCATTGGATTTATTTAAATTTTGGCATAAATAATTTTAACTTTAGTCAAGCAGAAACAGTACCTGTTAAGAATGAAACTTTCCTGCCTAACTTGGGCATTGCCATAGTGAATTGCTAATGGGAGTGAGTGTTTTGATTACTTCAATTTAGGAGTCTTTGAGGAGTTTCCTAAATCTCTGTTCATCCAAATGCTCATAAATTAATTAGCTGAGAAAAATGAATACGCACAACGGAATGTAATATATGAAACTTCAAATAGTTAATAAAACACACACATGCACATGACTAAAATTGAGTGAGTTTTTGTCAACATTTTCTTTCTTATTGGGCATTGGTAAAACCTGTAGATCCATAGGGAATTTATAAAAAACTTGTTCTGTATAAAATTCTTCCTTTTTTTTTTAAATTTTCGGGTGGGACAATGGTGGTGGTGATGGTAGAAAGGAAGGGACGATGTGGGGGAATGGAGGCAGAAGGGGAGGGTGAGGAAGATGATGGAGAGGAGTAACACAGCGACCATAATTCCCAGGACAACCCAACAGTGTCTTTTTGGATCAGAGACCTCCACTGTTATAACACTCTCACTCTGATTAATGCTACTTCCAAATTATTCTGCACCCATTCACATTAACCATTTTTTAAAAGTTCAAAATAAGTAAGTTAAATGTAAAGAATTACTCATCTCTCTTTTGATCTTTCTCACTTCACTTTCTTTCTTTTTTTTTTTTTATAAATTTATTTTTGTCTGTGTTGGGTCTTCGTTTCTGTGCGAGGGCTTTCTCTAGTTGCGGCAAGCGGGGGCCACTCTTCATTGCGGTGCGCGGGCCTTCACTTGCTTTCTTATTCTTTCTTTGTAATTACTCAGTGTTCAGCCTTTTAAAAAGTGCCAATTTTTATTTTATTGGTTTTTATTTTGCCATTGATGGACCTATGCAAATACAGGAAGTTCATTCCATTATTAAAAATGTACTCTACAAAATGTATTCTTTTATGAGCTACAGAAATAATGGAAGAGGTCTTGAAAGGTACTCAAGGTGTTAATGTTACCTGGAAAATCCCTCCAATGCTCAGAAGACATAAGCTTTAATTATTTCCTTTTTCACACTACCATATATCAGGTTCTTCGTCTTTCAGAAATAAAAATTCAATGTTTTTAAAGGATATAAGCTCATTTATGTGGGTTTGAAGGCATGTAATTGCAAGAAATAGAATACACTAAAGTGATCTTATAGATCACTTCAATTACTCAAGCTTTTTGAAACACATACAGTTACATTATTCAAATAATTCATAAAATTAGAATTTACGGAGTAAATAAATAGATTGATAATTCATATTACCAAAGGATTCTATATTTAAGGGCTTTTAATGTTTACTGATTTAAACACTTTTTCATGCATAGCATAATTGGGTAAATAGTGGAACACACCATTTTAGTTTTAAAAAAACGTGTATATTAAGTTAATGTTTCATTTCATCATTAGGAAGACATCAATACACATGAACAAACACAGATTGTATGGTTTGGGGTGAAGGTCAAGTACTAAAGAGTACTGATCTTTTTACCTAATAATATTTTTCTGGATCAAGACGGAAATGCTACGTGTCCCTAACTGCCCCCAACTAATGCTGGCAAGGTCTCTGGCTTGGCCACCATGAGTGAGCAAGGAACTGGGAAAATGTGGTAAAAGATGGGGACAAGTTTTCATGGGTCAAAGAATGGGGAGCAGGTGGGATCTGCAGCAAATAACCCATCCTACATTCAAGGCAGTTATTTCTCAGGCTGAATTCACTTGCTTACTTCAAGAATATTGAAAAAATGGACCAAAAAACTACATTCTCCTTTTGTTATAAAAATTTACATAGCTCCTGTAGCATAACACCAAAAATAGCTATTCTTCATTCTTTATCTTATAGTGAGAAGCACTGGCTTTGGTCCTTTATACTCGATCTCTGTCCTTTTACAATATCCATGAGATTGTAAAAATGATTCCTAGTTTACAGGTGAGATTTAAAGCTTTAAAAGTAGTTAAATGGCAGAAATGAATCTTCACATACCCAAATCGTAAAGTGAGATTAATTTCAATTTCAGAAAAATACCCAGAGCCAGTATTTATATGTTTACATTTACAGGAGCTATGGTAACAGGCGAAGCTTCTCGAGTGGGATGTGGTTACATATTTGGGCTCAGGATGCTGAATGCAAAACTGAATAATAGAAGTAGCCAGTGGTCAATGGGCTTGATCATGGCCGTAAGGATTATGTATTACCTTGGACTCTACTTTTCATTTTCCACTAGCAAAACACCCTCATGTGCACACACTGCCTTAACAGGAAAAAGGGAAAGGCTTCCCACCAGGGAAGCCCCAACTCATCCCTTTTTTAACTCAGTGAGAAACATAGTAACATTTCCTGTGCAATTGTTTTGCATTATTAAATCTGGTCTTCAGCTATAATTGCCAAATATGACTCATTGAAATATAAGAAAAATTATTGCAAAAAATTGATAATGGTAGTGACAAGAAAAAGAAGAAAAGGAGGAGGAGGAAGAGGAAGAGAAGACACATAAAAATGTGATATATCTTCACATGTGATATATCAACTTAAGTAAATATATTTGTATATATAAATATATGCATTAAATGGCCAATATTAATATTGATTAACATATGGGATGGAGATTAAGGGGAATGTATTTCTTTTCATACTTCTTTTGTATTTTGGGTTTTTTTTTTTAAGGTAAGCATGTACTTATACAATCAGAAAAAAATCAGTAAAATTATTTTTATTGTGAAATAATAAAAATTTATAATTGGGCTTCCCTGGTGGCTCAGTGGTTGAGAGTCCGCCTGCCGATGCAGGGGACACGGGTTCGTGCCCCAGTCCGGGAAGATCCCACATGCTGCAGAGCGGTTTGGCCCGTGAGCCATGGCCGCTGAGCCTGCGCGTCCGGAGCCTGTGCTCCGCAATGGGAAAGGCCACAACAGTGAGAGGCTTGCGTAACGCAAAAGAAAAAAAAAAAATTTATAATTAATGTTGTTTGTACAATTTAATATTTTCATCATCTTAATTTTAAACTCTCTTAAATACTCATTGTTCTGAGAGTTGTAACTATTTTATGATTACAGTATCATTCTTCAAAATACTGTATATTTGCTGCTGTGATTTGTATTTTTTAAAAAATCACTCATTGGAAAGCATTGCTGATTGCTGTAGTATCATTGGAAGCATCATATTAGATTTCATAAGTAATTTAGATAGTTGGAGGAAAACACTTTTGCACTCTGAAAACTTCCTTTCTTGGAAATAGAAAGGAAGAAAGAATGTTACATCTCACAGGCCACAGTGTTACATCTTCCAGGCCACTTTTCTGACTTCTACAATACTTTAGAATCTAATCCACAGACTTTAGTGTTAAAATCTTCATGGCCTGGAAGTGATCTCTTCTTCATGTGTATTTGTCTTTCCTCCTCATACAAAATGTATTTTTTAAACAGCTACTGTATCCAAGTCACCTACTTACCATGGTGTAAAGCAACTTGTTAATTTAATTAAATTACCAATATTATGGGGATGTCCCCAGTGTTTTATTTTCATGTATTTGCCATCCAAAAGAAATTATGCAAAAGCGTGCTTTCCCCTCTCCTCCCCTCTGGCTCCTCTCCTTTCCTCTCCTCTTTTTCTCTCCTTCACCTCTGTCATTAAAAGCACCTCTGCAAGTAAGGAGACTTAATCAGAAATGCATTAGATAATAGGTAGGGAAACATACACACATCATCATCTGTCTCATAGATTACTTGGAAATAGAAAGGAAGGAAGAATGTTACATCTCACAGCCAAACGACCACTGTAACACAAAACCAAAAACAAACAAACAAAAATGTCCTCCTTGTTTCTACTGTTGCTTCCCTAGAGTCCATTCTCAACACTGCAGCCAGAATAATGTGGCAAATCTGGCCTGACCCCCGTTTTTATAAATAAAGTTTTATTAGAACACAGGCACACTCATTTCTTTATGTGTTGTCTGTAGCTCTTTTCATTGACAGTGGCAGAGCCAAGTAGTTCCAACAGAGACCACATGGACCACAAAGCATATTTACTATCTGGCCCTTCACAGAAAACATTTTTCAATTCCTGTCTTAAACCATAGGTCATGATCAAGTTCCTCTGGTGCTCAGAGCCCTGCAGTAGCTCCCCATGCTCCTCACAGTAAAGGCTGAAGCCCATGCAATGGCCTCTTAGGCCTACATGAGCTGTCCTGCCTTAAATCTCTCATCTCTTCTCCTTGCCTCCCCTTCCCCACTCCACTCCAACCACACAGAACTTCTTGATCACATCAAGCAAGCTCTTGCCATAGGGAGTTTTTCTTAGCTGTTCCTTCTCCCTGGAATGTTTTCCCCCTAGATTTCTATAGCTAACATCCTCACCTCTGCCATGTGTTTGCTCCAATGTCATTTCCTAAATGAGGACAACCAGGACACGCAATTTAAAATCTTCCCTCTCCCCGGGACTTCCCTGGTGGTCCAGTGGGTAAGACTCTGCACTTCCAATGCAGGGGACCTGGGTTTGATCCCTGGTCGGGGAACTAGATCCTGCATGCATGCCACAGCTAAGAGTCTGCATGCCACAACTAAGACCTGGTGCAGCCAAAATAAATAAATATTTAAAAATAACAAAAACAAAAAAACCTTCCCTCTCCCCTCATCTCACCTCCCAGTGCCTGACCGTGCTGTTTTTTTCCTTCACTTTCTAACACACCAAATTAATTCACTTGTTTTTACTTATAAATTTATTTGTTCATTTTCTGATAGCAGAAACTTTTGACTTTTTTTGCACATGAATATATCCCAAGTGGCTAGGAGAGTGCCTGGTGCGTGGTAGGCACCCAGTACAAACGTGAGGAATAAATAAGCATGTGCACACACAAGGTCAAAATCAGAATGATTTTTTGGTACTGATTCTGCTATTAACCAATTCTGCCCTCTTGGGAAAACAAATAAATATTGCAGGGCACTAGTTTCCTTATTTTAAGTAAAAGGAAAAATTTGGCAAGTTTCTTTCAAGTACTGAAAGTCTTTGATTTTCTGATCATCAGTAAAATATAAATGTACTAAATGCATTTCTGAACTTCTGGATCTAGTTTATAGCAACTATAACTATGAAAATGAAACAAAAATTCCAAGTGAAACAATTGTTTTAATAAATGAACAATGTGATTTCTGGATGTTTAACAACCCACATGTTTGTTTCAGTTGCATATGCTTGTTTAGAAATTGATAATTTCCACTGATGAGGAAAAACAAATGTTTATCTGTTGGAAGGAAGGATGGCCAACTATATATTTCTTCAAATATTTCTACAGGCTACTAGCCACTTACCTTATTTCATTCACTATTTGTTTACTTTTGGTAGGATGATCAGATTTTTTTGAATTAAATTTTTAAAATTCTTTGGGAAATACTTTGTTTCTGTACAAAGTCATCAATGTATAAATTAGTTTATTCCAAGTTACATGCTCATTTTAGATCTTTAATTAAAAACAACAAAACATAGGCTCTTTAATATGCTCTAAGCTTATGATTGAATGTTCAAATTAGCAAATGTCTGTTACAGGACGCTTCCTTTATTATGTCAATTATGACATGATATTTTATTCACTTAATAAATGTGTAATAACTGTTCATTATGTGCAAAGCACAGTGTATTGTTCTGGGAACAAAATAGTAAACTTTTCTGTCTTCTAACATATATAGAATATCTCCTAGTTTGACAGGGAAGTCTGACTCAGGAAATGCTTCTAGTTTCCTCCTTGTTTATGGGTCTTTTTCATGTTCTCAAATAATTGACATCTATCATTACACCAGAAGGGACCCTAGGAATAGCCTCAGTGTATTTCTAATTTTAAGATCGGGAAATTCTAACCCAGAAAATTCAGTGTGTGTTTTCCAAGGTCACATATCTAATTAGTGCTGGACTAGAATACAGAACTCTTGTGGTCAAGTTAGTGAAAAGCTATCCCATCTCCTTAAGGGACTGGATACTGGATATAAAATCTGTTGATAAATCTATGTGTGTGTCGTCTCTAAACTCCATGTGCACAGAGTCATAAATTATACATACAATAAGCTTTTGGAAAACTAGATACTCTCACAACTTTGTCTTCACTCTTCCTTACAGATTTGGTAAATATCTATGCCATATAATTTTGCTATTTACTTCTGATTTAGAATGTTGAGTTGACTCATAGTCAAAATGTAAATATGGCCTTCAAAAGAACACATTTTCTATGTAGGTCACAGATTGCATTGTGAAAAGACGATTTAAAAAAGTGATGCTACTAAAAGCATGGCAATGATGATAAGCCTCGTGGCTTTTGTGATAGAGAGAAACTTGACATATTTGCTGTTACCAGTATGGACTGACCTGGCTAGGAGAGACCATGGGCCCTGTATTGGAGAGTTGGTGACATCCATATCATATTCCAAGCTTTTAAAATTCACATGTGTCACTGCTAGAAACTCATTGCAATCAAAGTAGTTTCTAATAAACTATTAGAAGCAGTTAATTTCCCAGAGGTTTCTGCTAAAAACAACATTTGAAAATCACCAGTCTTCCAATTCTCCTAGCTGAATCATCCACCCCTTAACATCATTTTACCACCTGCCTCCCATTTTATAGTTCTATTAATTCCTAAGATTCCTTTTTCTCTCCATTAAAAAAAAACCATACATACTAAAGAATACTATCAAGAAGCATAAGGCCTAATACTTAGCAATGAATCTTTTTAAAAATCTATAGTTTCCTTCAACTTTATGTGAATGGTTGTAGAGTGTGATTATCTACATATTGCTGTCATCTGAGCAGAATTCCAAAATACTTAGTTTTGAAAAAAATGCCATTTGGCAAAACCTGTTTACTCGTGAAAAGTAATCGTGCTCAGACATATTTAGCTTATATTACTGGCATTCATCTTGAAGTTCTGTAAATATTTATAGTGAATTTAAATGCATGTAAATACTGTATACCGTTTCAGCAATTTAATGGGATTCATTTATAGGACATGAACAAAATGGACTTAGCTGCCACAGTTCAAAGAACTGAAGATATTTTTCATTTATTTCCAAATGTGTATGTTTCAGAATAGGATGGTCCACATGGAAAAAGAATGTGTGTATGCCTCTGTGCAGAATGTGCTTCAGATGCACAATTTTAGATGTAGGTATGTGAATGGGCTACAAAATTGGGAACTTGGATTCTAGGTTGAAACAACTTTCCTGTCCTTGGCATTTTAGACCATAATAATAGTCCTATTTTTTACTTAATTTTGCCTCTAGAAAACAGTCCTCAAGACTTCTTTCATACACATAGACACATACCAACATATATGTATAAAAATATACGTACTCATTCTTGAACATAATTTGGGAAATGTTTTAGTTTGGAAATTAATTTAAAAAACAAATTTTATGTGATTAACATATGAGAACATTTTAATTAGAACTTTCCAGTCCTCATGTTCTAAATGTGTACTATTTCTCTCCATATAAACAACAGAAAGTATACATTTTAGGAAAGAAGACATTATTTAAATAATTGGAAAAATGTATAACAATTAGAATTATCTAACTGAATATGTTACCTCAGGTGGCAAATAGGTAAATAAAAATGTTTTATATAATATAAGGCATTTTAGAAGCCAGTAAAGTGCTTTTATATACAATACATTACTAATCCTCACAAGAAAATGTACAATTAGTATCATATATCCAGTTCACAAATGAGAATAAAGGAGACCTAAATAAAGACTCCAGATCATATATCGAAAAAATGTAGCTACTGATTCTTTGAAGTCCTAAGCACAGTCCACTTCTGCCCAACTACTTGTTAATAAAACTACACAACTATTTCAAGGACAGTATTTGGAGGACAACAAACAATAAATAAACCAGATGGACTTTTGCTAGGCTGAAGTAGAGGACACTCACCGATAAATTTTACTGAGAAGAATCCTATAAGCCAGGTCTTTGCTAATTGTATATCTAAATAAGATACAGAGTCTGATGTCAAGTTGTTCCAAATCCATGGGAAAACTAATACATTTACAGTTAATTATAATAATACATTGTGACAAGTGCTAAATTAGCACAATACAGGACAGAAATACCAAAGAAGTAGAAATTAATCTGGCTGGTGAAGGTTTAGGGAAGTAACCTGGGATTTCAAGGTTCTAGAATTTTTTGGACAATGCATAAAGTATTAGATTAAGAAGGAGGCCTCTACAGCCATAAAATTAATATGGTCATTAAGTTTTTCTATTTAAACAAAGTATTTATAAATAAATGAACGAGATTTCATAAGTTATAGAAATTGAATTTTAACATCTTGCATCCAGAATTTTAGAACATTTTTTGTAGATGGAGGCAAAACATTTATTTATTGAAGTGAATCTAAACTCCCCCTATAAGCCTCTAATATTTTTTTCACATTCAAAAGTTCTATTCCTTGCAAGACGTGTGAGTGCGTTTGTGTCTATAAAAATGCAATGAAAGAACCATATTTTTTTCTAATCTAATCTAAATTTTGTTCCAATACCTACCATTCTCCATTAGCAAATAAATTACTTTCATTTTTATAGTGGATAGTCAGCATATTTATAGGTTATGACCTGAAACTCAATTGAAAAATCTTTGTATTAAAGTATTAGGATCCATGTCTGCAGAAGACAAGGCTAAGTTTCAGTGGCTTGCCAGGGCAGGAGGGGGTCCCATTGGGTACGGTGGGTGGCTTCTAACATGCACAAGATGGGCTCTGCTCTTGTTCATGGCTCCAGACATCCAAAACATTGCATTTTCTCTGTCAATCCTATGTGTTAAGTCAGTACTGCAAGCCATTATTTATTTTTAAAAGTTGATAACGACCGGAGTCACGGGGAGTGCTTTCCAATGACAAATACCCTTGAAAAATGCCATTTCCCTAGTTGCCATTTTTGTCTTTTCAATATTACATGATAGCAAGCATATTCTAAGGAAAGAAAATGGTTAGGTGTTTGTAATATATGTCACTCAATGTTTCCATTCCCATCGTGGTGTGGAATGTTTAATTTCTAAACTCTAAGTGCTTAATGACTACTGGTTATTTTCTCTTCTCTACAAACACTACCTGTTCAGTTGCAGTTCATGGAATTCTGCCCATATAATAAACAGTAATATATGAACCCCCCTCAGGGGATTCTCCTTTTCTTGCTTGCACAGATAATTTTTAAGTTACTTTTCCCCTTAAAGATAATGATTTTATTTGGATGCCACAAGTGCCAAATTGGGTTTGTGAAGCTTTTTAATTGCAGTTAGCATTCTATAATAATTTCTTTTTGTAAAGTATGTCCTTACCTCAGTACTCATCCACGCCCCCACCATCAAAATGCTCTTAGAGTTACTAATTGAACTACTATTTGACAGAATACTACATTAATGGAGAGAAGAGTATGCTCAGGAAAGAGAGCATCTGAACAAGACTGGGGGAAGATTAAGAATAATAGGACCAGGAAGGAACTTATATCTAGATTTTAATGCTGTCTTTGAATGCCTTAGTCTTACAATTCAGTAAACTATGCACACATATCTCATTTTATAACAAACATATGCTAAAGTGTTGTGAGTAAATAGCCATTTCAATATCAATAACTTTGAATGGAAAAAAATGATCTCTGATTTTAGAGATCTCAGGATTGCTCCTTCAGTAAAGAATGCCTTTATGTTGATAATTTCTATCAACACTGTTATTTCAAATTGTAATTTTTTTCCCTGCATGATACTTTCTGTACATGAAAAATACTTGTTCTATATCAACTTGTTAAAAAAATGAAGTACTTTATTTGTCTTGTTAAGTGTAAAGTTAAACAGTATTAAAAGTGGACTCTTTCTTCTTTCTTGGTGTGACTAGTTTAGAAGATGATATTTAGGCCACATTCTATTTTACTATAATAAAACAGAAAGATATACCAAAGTCTAATGTTAAGAAAGCACCATTCCCAGAAAAACAAGCTAATAGCTCATAAGTTGAAATACATTTATTTTCTAAGGTGGCTCACAAAAGCGCCCCCCAAACATCTATCTTTTATGATTATAGATGTGACAAATAAAATTGGTAAGCAAATCAAGATACGAAAGAGACTATGTGAAATTTGAACTGAGATCCACAGAGAAATACACAGTATCTAGAATAATTATAATTAGTAGAAGTTTTATCCTAGAACTAGCTTGTGGCTTAATTAAGATGGAGGTTTGTTATAGGAAAGAAAACTCTCTGCTTTAGTTAAGAGATAAAACAAATACACATCTACTCTCAAGGAAAATAACTTTCATAAATGTAGCCCTTCTTTGTTTAGACCAAAGTTTCTGCCCTAAGTCAGAGGTGCAACCTTCTGTACTCTTCACCTAGAGACAGCCACTGACAAAAGCTGAAGTCTAAACAGATATGATACTTTGAAATAGATTTAATAAAACTAAGAGTGTACTCTTGTTAAAGGAGCTATTTAATAAATACAGCACAACGAATGTTCAACACAGGATGTAGCTGGAAGGGCTTTTTTAGCTCATTATCTGATATTGAGTCTAGAAGGATTAATGCAGTCTTTTTGGTATGTCATGTACATTTTTGATTGCAGTGATTAAAACCATGATTAAATGACCCCACACAAAGCAACAGGAAGAAAAACAGAGCTTGCCCTCTGACTTACATTTCATCTGTTGAGATTTCTATGCTTTAAATGTGGCATGACTATCTTATAAATATGTTTCAGTTGTCTGATCCATTTACACCAAAGCTGCACTAATATATTGCAAGTATTTTGATGATTTTACTTTAATATGCACTCTCTTGGCATACAAGATTTTTATATGAAAAAAATATAGTGGCAAAATGCATAAATTGAGATTTTTGCAAAAGAGACAAATTGCTTGGCATTGTATTCTCTAAGGGAGATAAGATATGGAAAGGATACTCATTGACATGAAAAAAAAGATTGAAAATAATTTTTGTAGAAAATGTTAATTCACTCTAGCATATTATACATATATAGAAACTGAAATAGAATTCTAAGAATAATGAACTTGATAACAAATATCAATAATGTGCAATATTGTTTTTATTATGTAGTTTGATTTCCACCAACTAGATTTCCAGAGACGTATATATGCACACATTAACTAATATACCTTTTAATATGATGGACTATATTCCATGGTACTTTTTCTTTAGGATTTAGGGAAATAAGATTTAATCTTTGTTACATAGAAACCCTGCTTTAATTAAGCTCTACAATATTTATTGCTATTCAGAGACAAATATTTAACTTAATCTATGCATCAGAAGTATTTGGTATAATTGGGGTTGAGGTAAAGGGAACATAATCAGTTGATATAAGACAAGTTAGGACACTAAATTCGAAAAATAATTTTATTTATGACTTGAGACTTGTTAGTTTGGGATTGTATAGCAAGTATGGTATATGAATCAGAAAATGATAATGCTGCTCTATGGACAATGGATTATAGTGAGCAAGAGCTGAAGCATGAGTGACAGGCGTCCACTCAGAGAAGCCCAGAACTTCTCCGTGTCCTGCACTTCAGCATATATTGGCTAGGAGAAGATTTGGATGGATTTTGGTAATATTCATAGAACTTTCTAATAGAAGAGTCCTCCTTGATTCCTCTCTTTCCAGTCTATGTTTGCTTGGATACCTGAGTTGATGTCAGTGTCTTTTTTTCCTGAGAAAGGAAAAATTGGCAAAAGATAAAGTTTTCAGTCAGAGGATGGGGAAAAGCAAGAATTTCATTTTGGAAATGGTAAGCTAAACACCTGCTTAATTTAGATTTAGATCTCTAGAGGCAGAGGCTGAGCTGGAGAATCTTATAAAAATGCTTTAGTGAGGAAGGAATTTCTGGAGAAATCCCTAAGAAAGTGAGAGAGGAAAGATAGGGAATGGGAAACAGTTGAGCAAGGATATGGTTTTGCTGGAGTTGAGTCTCAGCAGGATCCATGAAGAGCTTTGAAGAATGAGGAGTTTTGAAGCATGATTTATGCCCCAGAGTAGGTCCTGTCTTGAGGTACATTGGCTGTATTAGTCGATCATTGACCTCAGGCTGTGAAAGGAGAGATGCTTAACCTCTAGAGCTTGGTGGCTCCCAACAGCTGAGATCCATTCCCCAGAGAAGGATGCAACTTCCATATCAACCCGCAGCCAATGCTCACAACCTTTGGGATACGGATGCCCTGGCCTGGTAAAGGAGACTGGATAGGGCATCACCTGTAGCCTGCTACAACATCCAAATGGAGTTCAAGAGATCAGTCAAAACTGGAGCTAAACATTTGTTAGCTGCAGGTTAAAAGGATGGCACAGTGGCCTTGTAATTTCCAGTTTAAACTGATACCTGACTTTTCTCAGCAGGCCTATTTAGAAATAATCTTTCCATGACTTTTACAAAAAGCCTATTCAGTCATTCATAGAATCCCAAATCTTCCAGGTCACTTGGACTTTCATTCTCATGCTATATCATGGACTGGAGGTGGGGCAAGAGTTTCCCAGTTATGCTTACATATTATATTTTTAAATCTTTTCTTTAAAATGCTGTCTCTTATGCCATCAGATTAAGTCTCCCTGCCTTTCATTGCTGCTGTTATTACCAATCATCCAGCCACTTGTAAGCATTTACTGATATGTTGAGCTTTAGAGGTCAGGATCTTTTTATCACCATTCTGATTATTTCAACCTGTACGTAGATAATCCATCAAAACATAGCCCCCTCAACGTTAACAATCATTGTCTATCCAAATCCTATAATTCTGCAATGAGTTTTGTAAGCACCTCTTTTGAAATTTTGATTCAAAGTGTCCTCAAATCTGACGGACCTTCTATTCTTCCAGTCACTTACTCTATGTAGCCTTGCTACTTTCCCATTACTTTTACTTCACTGAGATTATAAATTAATGGACCCTGAAACTTTTAGTCTAGACATCACTGTCCTCTTCTTGGCATATACTTTACTGTCATCCATTCTTAAAAATCCCTTCCTAGCCCAAATTTCTATTTTAGCTAAATTCCCATTTATCTCCTTGTATTCACTGCAAAGCTTCTTGAATAAGTATTCTACAGTAGTTGTCTCTGTCTACCTTTGCCATTCTCTTTTTGGATCTCTCCAGTGAGACTTATATCCTCACAAACATGCTGAAATGTTCTATAAAGTTTGCACATGTGTAGATATATCCTGAGTTATTTAAAAATTGCCACACTGAGAGGTATTCCTTTACTTCTAGTGTGTTTGATTTCTTGTTTTTAGAATGGAGTTAAATTAAATATACTTTTGTATATTGGCATATGTGTCCACTGTGAACATGGTGATTTTTTTTTTTTTATCTGTATAGATTTCTCTTTTTTTCAGTTGGAAAGTGGATAGAGAACCCAACCTGAACCTTATGGAATAGATGTGAGGGAGAAGTAATTGTCTAAAGTAAAACTGATGTATTGTAACAAAATGAAGACATGTTCAAAAGGACAACTAACATATATTCAGATTTCTGTTTCCAGCCAAAGTTGAGAAACAGGGGTTGGATCTCACTCCTATCTTAAATTAACAAACACAAAAAACTGTGAAACAAATGTGTCAGATAAAAAGGACAACAACCCTTCAAAGCAGGAAAACAAATGAGATGAGCCCAGTTTCCTACCTTGAGAGCATTTCCAGGCTGTGTCACAGAGAGAGAACTGATTCAGAGCCTTGTCAAGTCCCCAAGCTGAGAAGATAGAGTTGAATGTCCAGTGAGAGCATGTTGGCTAGTTTGTGAGGCAGAGAACTGAAGAAAAGAGAGCTTCACAGAAAGAGAGCACTAGAGTCTATGCAGAGTCCCCTTCAAATAATCTACAGAGTACTGGTCAGCATACTATGTAAAGAAACTATCATGGTCAGGGGGAAAAAAACGGTTTAGAAGGAACAGTATCTGGAGCTCATACAGAGCTGGTTATAGTGCCTCTCCCATCAGACTGAAAATTTCATAATTTATGAGGCAATCAGGTAGGCAAGTCTTAAAAAGTTCTCATGTCAGTAGTAAGGAATAATTAACCACAGACTAAACAGGCTCTGATCCCAACTAACAAATCATAAAATCAAAATCTAAAGGGACAAACTGTTAAAACATAACTGTAACTTAATGACATCCCAAAGCAGTCTTATAAATATTCATAGAAACACAAAAATATCAAGCACCCAACAAGGTAAAATTCAAATATAAAAGTGACCCAAATTGAACTCCTAGAGATTAAAACTACAATGTCTGATTTAAAAAATAAGCTAGATGATATTAATGGAACTTAATACATAAGAAGATATTGGTGAACTTGAAGACACAGTAATAGACACTAAACAAAGTGAAATACAGAAAAAATAAAAATAATTTTTAAAAACAAAAAGTGCATCAGTGGTCTTTGGGAAAATTGTATAGATAAATATACATGTAATTGGAATCCCTGAATGGGAGTGGACAGAAAAATATTCAAATAAATAATTTCCAATTTTTTTCTGATTTGATAAAAACTCTAAGTCCTTAGATCCCCAAAATTCGAGTACCCAAAGCACAAGAAATATGAAGAGAGCTACATCAAGGCACATATCACACTCAAATTACTCAAAACAGTGATGAAGAGAAACCTTAAGAAGATTCAGAGAAAAAAATAAAGTACAGAAGAATCAAAATAAGGAGGACCACATATTTTTTCATTGGAAACAGTGCAAGCAAAAAGACAGTGGAACATCTTTAAAATACTAAAAGAATGTCAACCTACAATTCTATAATACAAAGTGAAAATCTTTTTCAAAAACAAGGCTAAATAAAAACCTTTTCAGATATATAAAAGCTGAAAGAACTCATCACCAGCAGACTCACACTACAAGAAAATTCTGAGATAGTCCTTCAGGAAGAAGGAAATAGTGTCAGATGGAAATATGGACCTACAAACATATAAACCCCCTCCCCTGTCCCCCAAATGTAGATAATTGTAAATGGTGTGTATATATGGATTCATGTATGAGATAATTTTCAGGGGACTTCCCTGGTGGTCCAGTGGTTAAGACTCCGAGCTTCTGCTGCAGGGCGCACAGGTTTGATCCCTGGTCAGGGAGGTACGATCACGCATGCCCTGTGGGAAAGGAAGGAAGGAAGGTAGGAAGGAAAGAAAAGATATTTTTCATATTATTTAAATCTCTTCAAAATGTAATTGCTTAAACAAAAATAATAACAGCATATTGTAAGTTTTAAAACACATGTATAGTAAACTGTTACTTATTTTGCCTCTTGCTCTCATAAGAGATTGTTAAGCTTACAAATACCTTATTTCAGCCTTCACTTATTATTACAGATTTTCCATATTTCTCACCATCTCATGTTTATCTCATGCTTTTTTGAAAAAATAAATTTATTTATTTATTATTTATTTTTGGCTGTGTTGGGTCTTTGTTGCTGTGCACGGGCTTTCTTTAGTTGTGGTGAGTGGGGGCTACTCTTCCTTGTGGTGCATGGGCTTCTCATTGCGGTGGCTTCTCTTGCTGCAGAGCATGGGCTCTAGGCACGCGGCTTTCAGTAGTTCTGGGGCACGGGCTTAGTTGCTTCGCGGCATGTGGGATCTTCCTGGACCAGGGCTCATACCCGTGTTCCCTGCATTGGCAGGTGGATTCTTAACCACTGCGCCACCAGGGAAGCCCTATCTCACGCTTTTACGTTGTCTAAATTACAATAATGTTATATTTTGCATTCTTTACAAGCTAAGCTTCAAGTGACTTTGTATCTCCTGTCAAAAAGATTTTTCATGTTTGCCTTGCAGTTACGTGAATAACAAAATTTAGTCTCTTATTGCAAAATAACTATGTATTTGTTACTGGTAGCTCATTTTGTTCCCCCCGCCCAAGTTGAACACTTAAGTTTAAACTCCTTTTATTCAGATGTTGGACCTCCTGGATTAGTCATTTAATATTTTTTATCTTTTTTCCTATTTTTCATTGCTTTATCTTTTTGCTCTGCTTTCTGAGGATTCCTTCTACACTATCTTTCAACCATTTCGCTGAGTTTGAGTTTTCGATATCTGCTAGAAGAATTATTTTTTTTTCTTGGTAATTGGAATTTTCCTTTTGTGTGGCACTCTGTTATTGTTTTGTAGATATAATATGTCCTTTTTAAAAAAAATTGTTTTCTAAGATTTTTTTTATCCCACCATAGTTTCTGTTTTCTCCAAGGAACTCTTTTCTGTTTATTTGCTATTGCCTCTAGTTTCAACTTAGAGACTTTCTTCAGAGAACTAGTATTTCTATATTATCTTATCATAATTAAGAGTGAGGGGGCTTAACTTATAATTGGAAGGTGCCCTAAGCATATGGGTGGGATGTTCACTGTCAAGTAAACTTTGCTGTCAGGGACACTGGCTGGAATATTTAGTTGCACAATCTGTGATGTCCATATCCTTGAGTTTCCTTCACTTAGGCAGGTCATATTCTCCATGGATGACTCTTTGAATCTCCAGACATTTCTGGCTGCAAACATATTAGGATCTCAGAGGTATAAGAGAACTGGGGGTCTCAGATCTAACACGTATATGTTATCCCTGTTTCCGTAGGATATCTCCACCCTTGCCTGGGCCTCTTGTCCTCTGTCTCAAGACCATTTGTTTTACTTACTCTCTCTAAAGAGTAATCATCTTGTCTTTCCCTCATGGGAGAGGAAATAATTTTCAACTTCATTTCACATAGTTGTGGAGAAAGCCTGGGGAATATACATGCTTCTTAAATAATAGACTTTGAAATAATCCTCTATATTTAAAGTTCCCTCTTGCTTCATTTCCACTTCCAAAGGCAAGCAGCACCATATTATTTAGACATTGGAGGATTTTGAGATATAAATATGCTTAGTTCTCAATTTTTCCCCCTGTAGGCATAGCATTCAGTTCTCTTGGGTCTTGTGGGCTTCTAGGCTTTTAGGCTTTTAGGTCTTTACCTCACTTCTATGTGTATTCCAGTTTCCAAAATTCCTTTCCAAATCTCCTCGTTCTTGTGGGTTTATGTCACTAAAAACAAACAAACAAAAAAACCACTGTCAGTGGTGGAAGGAATAATGCTCCCCTGTCCAAAGGTGTCTATGACTTAATTGCCAGAACCTGTGACTGTGTTACATGGCAAAAGGACTCTGAAAATTGGATTAAAGATGATGACCTTGTGATGGGAGATTATCCTGGATTATTCAGGTTGGCACAAACTAATCACATGATTCTCTGAAAGCAGAGAACCTTCCCAAACTGTGGTTAGAGTGAGATGTGAATATAGAAGAAGGGTCAGAGAGATGCAGTGCTGTTGGCTTTGAAGGTGGAGGAAGGGGGCCAGGAGCCAGGAAATGTGCACAGACCCTAGAAGCTGGTAAAGCCAAGGAAAAGGATTCTCCCCTAGAGCTTCTGCCAAGGAACACAGCCCAGTTGACACCTGGATTGTAGCCCAGTGTGACCTGTGTTAGGCTTCTGACCGACAGACTGTAAGATAATAAATTTATATTGTGGTGAGTCACTGAATTTGTGATCATTTCTCACAGCAGCAGTAGGGAACAAAAACACTTTCGTTTTATTGGGATTTTAAGAGGAAGCAAATGTAGATTCGCACGTTCAATCTACCACCTTACCTGGAAACACTTCTCTTTTATAATTAAAATTTTAATTATTTAGGAATAGGTAATAGATTTACATGGTGTAAAATTCAGGATATTCTAAAGTGTATACATAAAAAGTTTTTTAATGCTTTTGTCTCCTCTCCCTGGAGATTACAAATGTTGGAAGTTTCTTGTGATTATTTCAGAAACAGTCTGCCAATACAGATAGAGATATCCTATCAATATATTCATTTTTTCACACATTTTATACATATTCTTTGTCCTTTGCTATTTTAACTTACTGATATATTTTAGATTATGTTCCATGCCAGAATATAGTTTGCTCATTCTTTTTTCCAGCTTCAGATGAGTATATCATAATTTTTTCAACCAGTACTCTACCGATGGACATGAATTTTGTTGCCAATCTCTTATGATCTTAATGGTGAAACGAATATCCTTATAATAAATCAAACTATATATGTTTCAAAATTCACATTAGTCAAATCCTAAGAAATGAAATAGATGGATTAAAAGGTAAGCCCATATGTAATTTTGATAGATACAATCTTTAAACAGGTAGATGTCCAATTCTAGATAAAATAATAATAACGCAGTGTGAAATGATGAAAGTTGAAAGGAAATATATTGAATTTAAATGTAGAAAGGACAGAGATATCTCCTTCAATCCTGTTACTCTTGGACCAAGATATAATCATTAAAACATCAAAGATGACTATAGTTATAGGACAAGTGAGGTATACTGCTTGTTTAGTAAATTTATAGGATTCATTACAGACTGCAAATGTAAGTAAGATCAATAGTGACTTAGCTATGGGACACATGATGGAAGCAACTGCTTATTCAATTCTCCAACAATATACAGTAGCAGGGGTGAAGGCCAGAGCTTTCTCTGTTATGCTTCATTGAAGGAAGTGCAGTGTAGCAGGAATAAGGGTAAGAAAAATGGTGGTGAGAAAAGAGAGGCCAGGGTAGAGAGATTAACCGTTTTAAGGACGTTGGGCTTTATCTTAATAGTAAAGCAGAAGCCTTAGCAAGTTTTGTTTGCTTTTGTTTCCTTTTTTTTTTTCAAATAGTAGAATGCTTTATTTTTTTAATAGGAGAAAATGTGGATTTTCACCAATGAACTAAATTCGAAAATCCAAATCACACTGATTCTTGAAATTGGAGTGAAATAAAATATAGAATAATAGAAGAACTTTTTTCACTTAAATAAACCTAGACGCATTGATATCTGTAAAAAGTACAATGAAGAGAATAGAGACTTAGAAAGAGTTGGAGAAAAGAAAGGATTGGGGGGCTTCTCTGGTGGCACAGTGGTTAAGAATATGCCTGCCAATGCAGGAAACACGGGTACGAGCCCGGGTCCGGGAAGATTCCACATGCCGCAGAGTAACTAAGCCCGTGCGCCACAACTACTGAGCCTGTGCTCTAGAGCCCACAAGCCACAACTACTGAGTCCGTGTGCCACAACTACTGAAGCCCATGTGCCTAGAGCCCGTGCTCTACAACAAGAGAAGCCACCGCAGTGAGAAGCCCGCACACCACAATGAAGAGTAGCCCCCGCTCGCCTCAATTAGAGAAAGCCCGTGCGCAGCAATGAAGACCCAACACAGCCAAAAAAAACAAACAAACAAAGAATAAATAAATTAAAAAAATATATATATATATAAAAAGAAAGGATTGGGGAAAATATGTGGATTGAAGTTAGCAAGCACAGTCATTGTCAGTGTTGAAGGTTTGGTATCTTACTGAGGAAATAGGTGTGACCATCCTCTGAGCAAGTAAAAAGTAGATCTGATCTAATATTCCAGTTCTTTCTGTAAATGGCAGTCCCTATCACCAGACCCATGTAGGGAACAGTCTCTGATACCAGGACTAGGGCACCTACAATATCCCTCCTTTTCCTTAGATAACCTGCTCTTAGTTTGTGCTTTTGAGACATCACTTTGAATCCATATTACCTTTAGCTAGCATGCACTCATGTTCACACTCATACTCAATCAAAAATAATCCTCAACATTCACTAGATGTTCACCAACTTCTGGAAAAGAGGAGCAGTAGTAATTGTTCATTATCACTCATGTATATGAAATTATATAAAATTTTTTTTTAATTATTAGGGTTACATAAAATTCATTACACAGTTCTCCTCTAGCATTTGAGCCTATCTGTCTGGATGCTTTTCCATGGCTCTCTTTAAAATTTGCCAAAGAAAACACATATTCCCTGCAATGAAAACATCAAATCTCCCACACAGAAACCCATTCCCAGAGAAGCCAAATAAAAACATAAAGAAGACTGTTGTTAGACTAAATACTTTTTAAGCCTTTACCAGGTTTCTATTTAAACACACGTTCCGATTTTCACTTTGTTGACTCTCCTCTATTAAGCCCTGGTCGCACGGACCAGGATGTACTTTTGTGACTTTGCAATAGCAATGATGACATTTAAGGCTAAACAGGCTGCCATTAGACCTAGCAGTGCCAGGGAAAGCACATTACACAAATTATTTTATTGGAATACCAACAAATGGACACTAACAGAATCGTGCTTAGTACCAGCCCCTGGGACATAATGGACACTTAATAATTACTTGTTGCATTATGACTGAATAATCCCTAATTGTGTTATAGATTCTATGGTCTGAACCTAAGGAGGCACAGGAGACTAGATAACAAAAAGCAAAACTAAATTCTGTTTTAGTGTTTCCTGGTTTTCAAACCTTTATTGTGTAGATTCTGACCGCTTTTGGTTTTGAGTAACTAAAATGAAAATTATTGAGCAAAAATGATGCTGCATTGACTCACATATCAAGTTTTTTCATTATTTTATTATTTTTTTATTTTTTTTGCGGTATGCGGGCCTCTCACTGCTGCGGCCTCTCCCATTGCGGAGCACAGGCTCCGGATGCGCAGGCTCAGCGGCCATGGCTCACGGGCCCAGCTGCTCCACGGCATGTGGGATCTTCCCGGACCGGGGCACGAACCCGTGTCCCCCGCATCGGCAGGCAGACTCTCAACCACTGTGCCACCAGGGAAGCCCTCATTATATTTTTAACAGTTAATTAAGATGTTAAACTGCATATGCTTTCGTGTATTCTTCCCTCTTGTTTTTTTTTAATGGACTTTGCCTATGAGACAATTTCAGAGACTAAGGTGAAATATAACCCTTAAGGTGAAGAAGATGACATGAGAATGTTGAGCACACAAGTGATAATGTCACGGCAAAGGAATTCCTAAAATGAATGTTTGAGAAAAACTTTATTTTTGATTTTTTTCTTCAATTCTAGAGCTATAAAATGTGGTTTAATTTATATGTTGTTATTGGCTTTGGGAATGAGGGATGGTCTAATTATCCCAGTGAAATAAAAATCACATGATAGTTGCCATCGCATAGTTCTACAGTCATAGGTGGAGCATTGACACTCAGGATGGGACTGGTAATGTTATTTAGACAGTAAAATAGAGATTCATGAATTCCAGAAATGGAGGACCTTTCTGAGGTCCTTATGTTATGTGCAATTCATGGCAAAGATATAGATGTTGTTGAGGAAGTCTCTAATGCTCAAAGTAGCAAATGATGCATAAATACAGGCAAAAAATTTAGGAAATCTGGGGGCTTCCCTGGTGGCGCAGTGGTTGGGGGTCTGCCTGTCGATGCGGGGGATGCGGGTTCGTGCCCCGGTCCGGGGGGTCCTGCATGCCACGGAGAGGCTGGGCCCGTGGGCCGTGGCTGCTGGGCTTGCGCGTCCAGAGCCTGTGCTCCGCGGCGGGAGAGGCCGCAGCAGTGAGAGGCCCGTGTACGACAAAAAAAAAAAAAAAAAATTAGGAAATCTGCAGTTGTGATTACAAAGCCTGGTTCGTTGCAAGCCCCAGAGTAATACCTACACTGGCAGAAATCCTTAAGTGATCTGGGTGCAGGACTGTTCCTAGAACTTATCCAAGGAAGCCTGACATTCACCATCTTTTGATGCCCCCAAAGGACTCCAATTTATATAAAACAACAACAATTATGTGCCAGTGGAAGGGGGTATCAAATTTAATTTCTACTTTAGAAATTTGTAAAACATATTTTAACCTTGATTAATTTAGTGAAAACATATAATGTATTTTAAATTTGGTTTTCCATCTGAAATACCCCATCTAAGACTTTTATTCAACCCCAAATTGCAGTTCTAAATTTAAGAACTTTTTGATTCTATGTTAATGTCTCTTTGACCACCCACTCATTTATATCAATATTCCAACAGTCAAGTGGCAATGGTGAAAGTAGACCTTTGGCTGAGTACTGCTGCAAAGCTTAACTGGGAGTTCTCCAAATGTTACTCATATACAATCCAGAGATTTGACCATGATTTTCATTCGCTCTTAGAATGACTATAAATTTAATGTTACGACCTTCCTACTAAGTACTGGCCTAGACACTGGGGGTAGGAATTTATGTTCTAGAGGATACAGATAGTGAATACAGTAGAGAAGAGTACTAAGAATGCACATAAGGGCATAGGAATGTAATGAAACCTGGTATAGGGGGAAAAAGCAGGGAAGGAGGATAGGAAATTCCAGAAAGTTACTCAGTTTTAAATCGGATAGTCAGGTCAGAGATTACTGAAAAGAACATTTGAGCAAATGAAATAGACAAAGGACAGCCATCTGGATATGTGGGAGAAAAACACACTATGCTGAGGAATAAATAAGGAGAAATGTACTTTGTGTGTTTGCAGAAAAACAAGGCCCTACTCTAACTGTCCCCATTACCTCTCTGGCTTCATTTTCTACTAGTCTCTTTTGTGATCTTTGCACTTTAGGTAGAGGGAACAGGTAGAGTAGGGCTTCATAATCCCTGGTCAAGACTTCTGCTTTTACTTGCATGAAATGGGGAGCATTGGAGAGTTATGAACTCAGCAGTAATATGTGCTCACTTAAACTTTAAAAAAAGGATCATTTTTAGATACTTTATTAAGAAGGGACTTTAAAGGAACAAAGGTAGAAGAAAGGAGATCAGTTAGTAGACAGGTGAAAAGTGACGGTGTCTTGGAGCAGAGTCCTGGAGGTTGTGACAAGAAATCAGGCTGTGTAGCTTTATGTAACAAGTGTAATCCAGGGTCTCTGTGTGGACCTTATCTCCCATCACTGCTGATTTCAGAAGGGCTACCCTCTGCATGACCGTACAGCTCTTGAGTATCCCATTCCAGAGAATCCACCATGCAAAAGATGGAATTTCTATTTCCAGTTAGAAAATGTCACACAAAAAATGTAATTGGCCCAGAGTGCATCATATGGTCCTCTTCTAATAGAGCTCCTAAGTATAATAGAATGTAAATCTCTGAATTCCTGAATCCTCACCTGTCAGCAGACCTTATAAAGATATCACTGGTAAAACTCATTTGTTTTGGTACGCACCTTTCAAAAATCACTTCGACCACTTTTCACCACATAAGAGCCCATAAATTTTTCATCTTACAGGCCTTGGAGGGACCAATTAAATAGATATTTCCAAATGTAATTTTATGAAGAAATTGGCCAAGGAGTAGCAGAGCTCTCTATTTTATCCTGCTCCTCTTCTGCTTATGAAAGAAAAGCTATTTCCTATGATAGAGGGAGAATATCAAAGACTAGACCAAAACTGACTGAAAATAAGTTGTATAGTTCATTCTTATGCTAATCTGCACTGACGTGGTTGAGATGTAAAAATCTAAACTCAGTTACTATTCTATAGCCTATCTATGTCTTGTTCACTAAGGTATTACCAGCACCAAGCCCTGTACCTGGCACATCAGAGCAAAGCAGTAAATCCTTATTGAATGAATAAGTGAATCTTACCACACTGGAAAATGATGTATTTTCAATTTGCTCATTTGTATGCCATTTTTGACAAAGGCCATACGTTACAGTATGCTGGGGTATAGAGATGATGAGAGGGAGAAGAATGTATTACCTACTTGTTTAAAAGTATGTTTTATCATTGAAAGGATGATTTCAAATTACTATCCATTTTTTAATCAAAGTAAAATTGTCTGATTCAAAAAAACAGGCTTCTTATAACCCTATAGACAAGGATGGAAAAAAATAATTCTCTAGGCCTCATTCCTTTCAGGTATCATTTTATATCAATTAGTAATTGTTTTGCACTCACTAGTTTTCAACACAGATTCTTTCTTCAAGGAGTTTGCAAACCACTTTTGGAGACAAGAAACAGATACATGTAAAGTAAAATTATATTATGTGACATAACATTTCATAAGAAAGAACAGAAAGATCACTGATAGAACATGATATTCCAAAAACACTTGTCTACTGTTGGGGAAAATGGGGCAAGGATACTCACACCACTGGAACCATATGGTACATGTTATGGGCTGAACTATGTGCACTCCAATTCATATGTTGAAGTCCTAACCCTCAGTACTTTAGAATGTGACCACATTTGGAGGTAGGGTCTTTAGAGAAGTAATTATGTTAAAATGAGGTCATTGAGGTGGGCTCTAATCCAATACGACCGTTGTCCTTATAAGAAGAGGAAGTTTAGATACAGATACACATAGAGGAAGAATGCCATGTGAACATGAAGACAGCCACTTGCAAGCCAAGGAGAGAGGCTTTGGAAGAAACCAACCCTGCTGACACTTTGATCTCAGACTTCCAGCCTTCAGATCTGTGAGAAAACAAATTTCTGTTGTTTAAGCCAGCCAATCTGTGACACTTCGTTATGGCAGTTCTAGCATACCAGTACAGAACAAATACAAAATAGGTTTTATCCAGTGGAAAATTTAGCAACAAAGAAGTAGGAGGTTGTAAAGCATTGTGTGAATGTGCATTTTCCCACAGAGCAATGGTGAGTTAAGAAAGCCATAGATGAGTGAATTCACTGTAGAAAGAGCTCCAGTAAAGAGATCCCTGAGATTGGAACCAAGATGGCAGAGTAGAAGGACGTGCTCTCTCTCCCTCTTGCAAGAACACTAGAATCACAACTAGCTGCTGGACAGTCATCGACAGGAAGATACCAGAACTCACCAAAAAAGATACCCCACATCCAAAGACAAAGGAGAAGCCACAATGAGACGGTAGGAGGGGCACAATCAAAGTAAAATCAAATCCCATAACTGCTGGGTGGGTGACTCACCGACTGGAGAACACTTATACCCCAGAAGTCCACCCACTGGAGTGAAGGTTCTGAGGCCCACATCAGGCTTCCCAACCTGGGGGTCCGGCAACGGGAGGAGGAATTCCTAGAGAATCAGACTTTGAAGCCTACTGGGATTTGATTACAGGACTTCGACAGAACTGGGGGAAACAGAGACGCCACTCTTGGAGAGCACACACAAAGTAGTGTGTGCATCGGGACCCAGGGGAAGGAGCAGTGACCCCAGGGGAGACTGAACCAGACCTACCTGCTAGTGTTGGAGGGTCTCCTGCAGAGGCGGGGGGTGGCTGTGGCTCACTGTGGGGACAAGGACACTGGCAGCAGAAGTTCTCTCTAAGTTCTTCTGTAAGTACTCCTTGGCGTGAGCCCTCCCAGAGTCTGCCATTAGCCCCACCAAAGAGCCCAGGTAGGCTCCAGTGTTGGGTGGCCTCAGGCCAAACAAGCAACAGGGAGGGAATCCAGCCCCACCCATCAGCAGTCAAGCGGATTAAAGTTTTACTGAGCTCTGCCCACTAGAGCAACACCCAGCTCTACCCACCACCAGTCCCTCCCATCAGGAAACTTGCAAAAGCCTCTTAGATAGCCTCATCCACCAGAGGGCAGAGAGCAGAAAAAAGAACTACAGTCCTGCAGCCTGTGGAACAAAAACCACATTCACAGAAAGATAGACAAGATGAAAAGGCAGAGGGCTATGTACCAGATGAAGGAACAAGAGAAAACCCCAGAAAAACAACTAAATGAAGTGGAGATATGCAACCTTCCAGAAAAGGAATTCAGAATAGTGATAGTGAAGATGATCCAGGACCTTGGAAAAAGAATGGAGGCAAAGATCGAGAAGATGCAAGAAATGTTTAACAAAGACCTAGAAGAATTAAAGAACAAACAAACAGAGATGAACAATAAAATAACTGAAATGAAAACTACACTAGAAGGAATCAATAGCAGAATAACTGAGGCAGAAGAACGGATAAGTGACCTGGAAGACAGAATGGTGCAATTCACTGTTGCGGAACAGAATAAAGAAAAAAGAATGAAAAGAAATGAGGACAGCCTGAGAGACCTCTGGGACAACATGAAATGCAACAACATTCTCATTATAGGGGTCCCAGAAGGAGAAGAGAGAGAGGAAGGACCCGAGAAAATATTTGAAGAGATTATAGTCGAAAACTTCCCTAACATGGGAAAGGAAATAGCCACCCAAGTCCAGGAAGCGCAAGAGTCCCATACAGGATAAACCCAAGGAGAAACACACTGAGACACATAGTAATCAAACTGGCAAAAATTAAACACAAAGAAAAATTATTAAAAGCAGCAAGGGTAAAATAACAAAAAACATACAAGGGAACTCCCATAAGGTCAACAGCTGATTTCTCAGCAGAAACTCTACAAGCCAGAAGGGAGTGGCATGCTATACTTCTTCCCTTTCAGGGAAGGGAAGAACCTACAACCAAGATTACTCTACCCAGCAAGGATCTCATTCAGATTTGATGGAGAAATCAAAAACTTTACAGACAAGCAAAACCTAAGAGAATTCAGCACCACCAAACCAGCTCTACAACAAATGCTAAAGGAACTTCTCTAAGTGGGAAGCACAAGAGAAGAAAAGGACCTACAAAAACAATCCCAAAACAATTAAGAAAATGGTCATAGGAACATACATATCGATAATTACCTTAAACGTGAATGGATTAAATGCTCCAACCAAAAGACACAGGTTTGCTGAATGGATACAAACACAAGACCCATATATATGCTGTCTACAGGAGACCCACTTCAGACCTAGGGACACATTCGTACTGAAAGTGAGGGGATGGAAAAAGATATTCCATGCAAATGGAAATCAAAAGAAAGCTGGAGTAGCTATGCTCATATCAGATAAAATAGACTTTAGAATAAAGAATGTTACAAGAGACAGGAAGGACACTACATAATGAGTAAGGGATCAATCCAAGAAGAAGATATAACAATAATAAATATATATGCTCCCAACATAGGAGAACCTCAATACATAAGGTAACTGCTAACAACTATAAAAGAGGAAATCGACAGTAACACAATAATAGTGGGGGACTTTAACACCTCACTTGCACCAATGGACAGATCATCCAAAATGAAAATAAATAAGGAAACAGAAGCTTTAAATGACACAATAGACCAGATAGATTTAATTGATATTTATAGGACATTCCATCCAAAAACAGCAGATTACACTTTCTTCTCAAGTGCGAATGGAACATTCTCCAGGATAGATCACATCTTGGGTCACAAATCAAGCCTCAGTAAATTTAAGAAAACTGAAATCATATCAAGCATCTTTTCTGACCACAATGCTATGAGATTAGAAATGAATTACAGGGAAAAAAACATAAAAAATACAAACACATGAAGGCTAAACAATACGTTACCAAATAACCAAGTGATCACTGAAGAAATCAAAGAGGAAATAAAATAATACCTAGAAACAAATGACAATGAAAACACAATGATCCAAGACCTATGGGATGCAGCAAAAGCAGTTCTAAGAAGGAAGTTTATAGCTATAGAAGCCTACGTCAAGAAACAAGAAAAATCTCAAATAAGCAATCTAACTTTACACCTAAAGGAACTAGAGAAAGAAGAACAAACAAAACCCAAAGTTAGCAGAATAAAAGAAATCATAAAAATCAGAGCAGAAATATATGAAATATAAACAAAGAAAACAATAGCAAAGATCAATAAAACTAAAAGCTGGTTCTTTGAGAAGATAAACAAAATTGATAAACCATTAGCCAGACTCATCAAGAAAAAGAGGGAGAGGACTCAAATCAATAAAATTAGAAATGAAAAAGGAGAAGTTACAACAGACACCACAGAAAGACAAAGCATCCTAAGAGACTACTACAAGCAACTCTATGCCAGTAAAATGGACAACCTGGAAGAAATGGACAAATTCTTAGAAAGATATAACCTTCCAAGACTGAACCAGGAAGAAATAGAAAATATGAACAGACCAATCACAAGTAATGAAATTGAAACTGTGATTAAAAATTTTCCAACAAACAAAAGTCCAGGACCAGATGGTTTCACATGTGAATTCTATCAAACATTTAGAGAAGAGCTAACACCCAAACTTCTCAAACTCTTCCAAAAAATTGCAGAGGAAGGAACACTCCCAAACTCATTCTATGAGGCCACCATCACCTTGATACCAAAATGAGACAAAGATACTATAAAAAAGAAAATTACAGACCAATATCACTGATGACTATAGAAGCAAAAATCCTCAACAAAATACTAGCAAACAGAATCCAACAACACATTAAAAGGATCATACACCATGATCAAGTGGATTTATCCCAGGGATGCAAGGATTCTTCAATATATGCAAATCAGTGTGATACACCATATTAACAAATTGAAGAATAAAAACCATGTGATCATCTGAATAGATGCAGAAAAAGCTTTTGACAAAATTCAACACCCATTTATGATAAAAACTCTCTGGAAAGTGGGCATAGAGTGACCCTACCTCAACATAATAAAGGCCATATATGACAAACCCACAGGAAACATCATTCTCAATGGTGAAAAACGGAAAGCATTTCCTCTGAGATCAGGGACAAGACAAGGATGTCCACTCTCACCACTATTATTCAACATAGTTTTGGAAGTCCTAGCCATGGCAATCAGAGAAGAAAAAGAAATAAAAGGAATAAAAATTGGAAAAGAAGAAGTAAAACTGTCACTGTTTGCAGATGACATAACACTATACATAGAGAATCCTGAAGATGCCACCAGAAAACTACTAGAGCTAATCAATGAATTTGGTAAAGTTGCAGGATACAAAATTAATGCACAGAAATCTCTTGCATTCCTATACACTAATGATGAAAAATCTGCAAGAGAAATTAAGGAAACACTCCCATTTACCATTGCAACAAAAAGTATAAAATACCTCGAAATAAACCTACCTAGGAGACAAAAGATCTGTATGCAGAAAACTATAAGACACTGATGAAAGAAATTAAAGATGATACCAACAGATGGAGAGATATACCATGTTCTTGGATTGGAAGAATCAATATTATGAAAATGACTATACTACCCAAAGCAATGTACAGATTCAATGCAATCCCTATCAAATTACCAATGGCATTTTTTATGGAACTAGAACAAAAAATCTTAAAATTTGTATGGAGACAAAAAAGACCCCAAATAGCCAAAGCAGTCTTGAGGGAAAAAAAACGGAGCTGGAAGAATCAGACTCCCTGACTTCATACTATACTATAAAGCTACAGTAATCAAGACAATATGGTACTGGCACAAAAGCAGAAACATAGATCAATGGAACAAGATAGAAAGCCCAGAGATAAACCCACGCACCTATGGTCAACTAATCTATGGCAAAGGAGGCAAGGATATACAATGGAGAAAAGACAGTCTCTTCAATAAGTGGTGCTGGGAAAACTGGACAGCTACATGTAAAAGAATGAAATTAGAACACTCCCTAACACCATACACAAAAATAAACTCAAAATGGATTAGAGACCTAAATGTAAGACCAGACACTATAAAACTCTTAGATGAAAACATAGGCAGAACACTCTTTGACATAAATCACAGCAAGATCGTTTTTGATCCACCTCCTAGAGTAATGGAAATAAAGAAAAATAAACAAATGGGCCCTAATGAAACTTCAGAGCTTTTGCACAGCAAAGGAAATATAAACAAGACAAAAAGACAACCCTCAGAATGGGAGAAAATGTTTGCAAATGAATCTACGGACAAAGGATTAATCTCCAAAAGATATAAACAGCTCATGCAGCTCAATATTAAAAAAACAAACAACCCAATCCGAAAATGGGCAGAAAACCTAGACATTTCTGCAAAGAAGACATACAGATGGCCAAGAAGCACATGAAAAGCTGCTCAACATCACTAATTATTAGAGAAATGCAAATCAAATCTACAATGAGGTATCACCTCACACCAGTTAGAATGGGCATCTTCAGAAAATCTACAGACAAATGCTGGAGAGGGTGTGGAGAAAAGGGAACCCTCTTGCACTGTTGGTGGGAATGTAAATTGATACAGCCACTATGGAGAACAGGATGGAGCTACCTTAAAAAACTAAAAATAGTATTACCATATGATCCAGCAATCCCACTACTGGGCATATACCCAGAGAAAACCATAATTCAAAAAGACACATGCACCCCAATATTCATTGCAGCACTATTTACAATAGCCAGGTCATGGAAGCAACCTAAGTGTCCATCGACAGACGAATGGATAAAGAAGTTGTGGTACATATATACGATGGAATATTACTCAGCCATAAAAAGGAACGAAATTTGGTCATTTGTTGAGACATGGATGGATCTAGAGACTGTCATACAGAGTGAAGTAAGTCAGAAAGAGAAAAACAAATATCGTATATTAACGCATACATGTGGGACCTAGAAAAATGGTACAGATGAACCGGTTTGCAGGGCAGAAGTTGAGACATAGATGTAGAGAACAAACGTATGGACACCAAGGGGGGGAAAGCCGTGGGGTGGTGGTGGTGGTGGTGGTATGAATTGGGCGATTGGGATTGACATGTATACACTGATGTGTATAAAATGGATGACTAATAAGAACCTGCTGTATAAAAAAATAAATAAAATTTTAAAAAAAGAGCTCTCCCCCCATTCATAATGCTAAAAACAGAAACAGGGAAGGGAGGAAAGGTCACATCTAGGCAATTCTGTGACAGTGAGACCTTTTTGGTTTCCAGTGTCCAGTGACCAATTTCAGCCAGTGGTGTTGAACTAACCTAGGTCTTCTAAGCAAGCTCTTTGCTCTTTTTGCTCCTCACCTATGTATGAGACCCACAGTTTGGTCATCTGACCACCAATGAAACTTAGGTTCTTTAGTTACATAAATACTAAGTAATTATCTATTATTCATATTACTAAATAATAATGATTATCAATTGCTTAAATGTACTTGTCAAAAGAGTGGCTATTCTTATTTTTTAAGATAATGGAAAAGATATTCACTTGTAAATCGTAATTTATAAATTAAAGTGTGAATACATTTGTAACCTCCATATATATATATATTTTTTTTTCCTCCTATGAGTTATCAATTTGATTGGTTAAACATACCTTGCGTTTATATGTCATCTGCAAGTTGTGTATATTTTATACAAGTAAAGACAAAAGAGAAATGTGAGTGACACAGTTACTTTATTTCCACTCTATAGACTCCAGTGACTAACTCAAGTCATCCAAGAAACCACTCAGTTTGAGGGGGATTAGGAGCTGGAGGTCATTTGAGAATTCATTTCTATTTTTGTCTCCTCTAAAGGGAGACAAGGATACATAATTTTTTTCTTTTTTTTTCGGTACGCGGGCCTCTCACTGTTGTGGCTTCTCCCGTTGCGGAGCACAGGTTCTGGACGCGCAGGCTCAGCGGCCATGGCTCACGGGCCCAGCCACTCCGCGGCATGTGGGATCTTCCCGGACCGGGGCACGAACCCGTGTCCCCTGCATCGGCAGGCGGACTCTCAACTGCTGCACCACCAGGGAAGCCCGGATACATAATTTTGCACTTGTACGTTACTGAATAAGTAGGTCAGCGCCTAGCTTTGGCTCAGCATTTGGCAATCCACTGGCCAGGTGCTGTTGCACAGCTTGGCCCTTTCCTGCCAACAGCTGGTTTAGGTTTCACAATCACCTGCTTCAGCCCTGTAGGTTCTGCAGCTCTGGTTAACCATGACAAAGCTGCCTCGACCTGTGGGGTTTTTCCACTTGAAGCTTCTGAACCTGGTATAGTAGGTAGAATTCACCATCTTTCTCATGTGGCAATGTGACCTAAAAAGACTCAATGGCAGATAGTTTGGGTACATATGCCTAAGGACTTTAGAAAAACATATTACATAACATTAAAATAAGGTTCATCTGATTTCCAGTTAGTAATGGGAATGGTGAAAGATGTTTATGTTACATAAGCAGGTGAATGCTTAGGTAGAGTTAATTTTAAAGGGGCCAGTGCTTATTCAGTCAGTTGCAACTCATTTCATGTATGGCTTACCTTGAAAATAGGGATATACCTAAAAAGCTATATCATTTTGGAAAGAAAATGACCAACACAAAAACTTCTATTAGTAAGATCAATTATATTGATTGATATTTAATCTCATGTCCATGGGGTGAGTACCTTTTTTCATGGTGTGTTACCTTCTTTATACATTGCTGTATTCAATTGCTAGTATTTTGTTAGGTATCTTTGTATCTACACTCACGTGTGCGTGAGTTGGTCTGTGATTATTTTGTAGCTATGACAATATCAGGTTTGGAATCAGAGTTATTCTGGCCTCACAAAATGAGTTGGGAAGTAATCCTTCTCTATTTTCTGAAAGTTTGTGTAGATCAGGTAATATTTCTTAGCTCATATTTGATAGAATTCACCAGTTTGGCAATTGAGCCTGTGCATATCTTTATAAAAAGATTTTTTATCCATGAATTCAATTTCTTGGATAAATATAACACTATTCAGATTTTATAATTCTTGTCTTTGTTTTGGTATGATGTGCTTATCAGTAAATTTGTTCATTTGTACACGCTGTTCAAACCATTGACATTAAGGTCTTCATAATATCTGTATGGTCTGTAACGACGTCCCCACTATCATTCCTCATATTGTATCCTCTCTCCCTTTCTTGATTAGTCTAGCTAAGGACTTAACAGTTCTGTTAATCTTTTCAAAAGAACCAATTTTTTATTTAGATTTTTTTGGTTGTCTATTTTCCATTTCATTGATTTGTACTTTTATCTCTACTATTTACTTTCTTCTGCTTACTCTGAGTTTCATTGCTCTGTCTTATCTAGTTTCTTTAAATGGAAGCTTTAGTCATTGAATTTAAACTTTTCTTCCTTTCTAATATAGGCATTTAAACCTAAAATTTTCCTCTAATGACCAATTTAGCTGCATTCTACCACTTTTGGTATGTCTTGTTGTCATGATCATTCAGTTCAAAATATTTTCTAATTTTTTCTGTAATGTCTTCCATTGACTGATAAGTTATTTAGAAGGTGTGCAACTTAATTACTTCTCTTATGTTCAATTTGCGTTAATCTACCCAGTGAACTTTTAACTACATATATTGTCTTTCTTAATTCTAGGATTTCCATTTATTTCCATTTTACAGTTTCTAAATCTCTTCTGAAATTCTCTGTCACATCACCCATTATAACAATATATCTTACTTTACACTTGTTAACAAACTCATCACAATTACTTAAAAGTTCTTGTCTACTAACCCCTACACCTGGACTCTTTGTCAGTCTCTTTTGATTTTTCTCTCGACCCTGTGTCATATAGTCTGTTTTTTTCTCATGTCTTGTAGTTTTTGGTTGCATACTGGACTTTATGGATGATGTGCTTTAAATATCCTGTATGTTCTGTTATCTTCCTCTGAAGAGTGTTGGGTTTCACTCTAGCAGGTGGTTGAACTATGCAGGTCACTTTGATATTGTGTTTTTAGGTTTTACTTATTTTAGATTATATACACTCAGAAAGTTCTTCAGGGATGTTATGGTCTGAATGTTTCCCCTCCCAAGTTCATATGTTGAAATCTTAACTCCCAAAGTGATGGCATTAGGAAGTGGGGCCTTTGGGAGGTCTTGAGGTCATGAGAGTGGAGCCTTCATGATGAGATTAGTGTCCTTTCAAAAGAAACCCCAGAGAGCTCCCACCATGTGAGCACACAGCCACCAGGCACGGGCTGTGAACCAGAAGGAGGACCCTCACTAGGACACAACAGGGTTGGTGTCATGATGCTGGACTTTCCAGCCACCAAAACTGTAAGAAATAAATTTCTGCTTTTTATAAGCTCCCCATTATCTTAAAAAATAAGCATCCCAAAAGGACTAACACAAAGGAAAATGAATAAAAACATGCAGGCTGTACCCATTTTACTTCTCTCTTTAGTAAAAGTATATTTTAACAGTGACCTAAAGACAATAACTTGCTTTCATAGTGTTAACATTTTAAGCAAGTATAAGGAAGGGTTGCTCAATGGGAAACAGATTATTTTGAGATTCTTCAAATTCCTAAGCTATATTATTGAAACAAAACTCTAATTGTTGTGTTCTTATGATAGAAACTGACCTAGGAATTACAAAGCCTATACAGCTTTCAGTGTATTGTATTAAAAACAAAATAGCTTCAGAGTAGTTTAAAATGAATCAGAGGATTCCTAGTTTATCTCCCCATGGACTGTCTTAACATTTTCAAGGAAAGTTTTCATATAAGTTCTGAGGAGCACTATTTTCTTAAAATAACAGAACTTCACACCTATTGAGAATTTACTGTGTTCCAGGTATCATTCTAACTATTCATAATATTAACTCACCTCACCTTCAAAGCAAGCTTATGAAGCACGTAACCTTATATACTTTATCTGTAACTTTGCATACTTAATGGAACTTTACAAATAACGAATGTAAGCCACAGAGCAGTTAAATAATTATTCCATTAAGAAGCTAGCAAATGGCAGAGCCTTGAACCCATGTCATCTGGCTCCAGAACCTAAGTTCTTGAACCACTATAAATAGTGTCTTTTATTTCAGTAAGAAGTGTCTCCTCTTCATAAAATCTGGAAAATATTTGGTCTAATAAATACACTACTTTTTAAAACTGGGGTACTTCTCAGAAAGTTGTTAGACCTTCTTACACATGTGTTAATATATTTATGGGTCCAGTGGGTGAACTGGTTAAAAACAAACAAAAAAAAACCCTCATTTGTAACTCTTGCTGAGTAGTACACAAAGACTGAGTTCAAGCTACTGATGGTTTAATGACTGGCTCACAGGGTTTCTAAATATTTACCAGCCAGCTTCCTGGGATGAGCCATCATACCACTTATGACTTTCCTAGAAGAAGATATTGATACAATAAATATGTCTGTCTCTCTCTGTCTCCTTCCCTCCCTCCATCCCTGTTAACCCATCCTCTCTCAGTATTTCTCTTGACAAATCCAAAATACTTTAGAAAAATCTTTTCCAAAGCAAATTCTGACTTTCTAAATAGAACACTAATCAATAGTGAAATACTTACAAGTTTGGGCCCTAAAAATCTACTTTAAGAAACTTATGAGCAACAGCAATAACAGAAAGTTAGAACTGATGAAACACGAGACCATAGTTTAATCAGTTAAAAATCAAAAATGATCATTTTAAAATCCCATCAGATTGCGGCAAAAGGATTTAAAGAAAATACTTTATTTAGTAATAAAAATTCTATAATTGCCCCATATATTGAATAGAGATGCAGTGGGTGAATTCCTCTGTGTTCCTTGACAGTAATCTCCAGGAGATAATAAAGTATTGCCTGCTTTTGTAAATTATGCAGTAAAACCTCCAAGGAGATATTCATTTATTGTTGTTTTACCCAGTGTGACTAATGGAATCATTCCTCAACTAGATTCCAGGGACAAAAGAAATGATTAATATTTCTCATTGTTTTAGATTATTTTATTTAAAGAGATAACTAAGAGAAATCCTCTTTCCCATATTAAGCTACTAAAACTCATTTTTATTGTTCAGCTTAGTGTCATTTTAGAAAACAGCATCAAAATCATCACTCAAATTAAATGGGACCCTATGGAATGAGCCGTCTCCTCAGAGCCAGGGATCTCTTGTATCACTGTGACCACTTTTTTATTTAAAATTTTTCAGCGATCCTTCTTCTTTGGCCCCCATATTTATTTCAGAGAAGATACACCTTTAAAATTTTAAATTACTGTAATCTCATTAAATAAATAGAGGTGTGATGTTTAAATGTTATGCACTTAGAAAGCTATATCTGGTTCGGATGAAGGATCCTTTCTGCAAGGGGATTATATTCACACCAAAAGCAGCCAGAGAATGATACGGTACTTTTTTAATGAGCATTATTCAATCTGCTCATGTTCCTTACATTCTGTTAAAACTGGTTGTGGCAATATCAACTCTTCAAATTCTTCTTTTGTATTAAAGTGCATTTTATAGTGACGAAAATCCATTGCCTTACAACACTATTTTCAAAGTGTATTCCTAATGATGAGAAATATTAACAGATTTTTTTTTTAAAAAAACCCAAAACTTGAATAACAAATGGTTTCATTGTTCTTTCCCAAATTGTATCTGCTTTTGGAGGGAATACTCAATAACAGCTTGATGAAATCTTTCACCAAACAGTTTGGGAATTTTAGGGCTTTAATATAAATTTTTCTTTGACTTTCTATATGAATTAAAGAAAAACAAAATTATTTTAAAATATATATTTCAGAAATTACATCTAACAAAAACTATAAAGCACTGACAATGAATACAAAAGTGTATTTGTTTAAAAGTGCACTACATAGAAAAGACTTATACTGTTCCAGTGACTGTGCAAGACCTCCCCTCTGTTTATGATTTGTTACGATTGTTAATGAAATTTTAACAAAATGAATGAAGTCAACATCAGTGTTTTGGAAAAGCATATTAAAGTGCATATGACATGAGAATTATGGCCCACAATCTGTTTAGACACCTCATTGGATTATTTTAGATACACTAGGTGGGAAGGAAATTGACATTTATCGAGTACCTACTATATGCCCAGAACTATTATAGGTACTTAACATTATTCTTATTAAAATCAAGAAGCCCAAGCACTTGTTGGGTTCAATCACTGTTCAGTCATTCTTCAGACATTCTTTGAACCTCAAAGCAGATGATGGTGTGGCCATTGTGCACCCCTCCCAAAAGTATATCATGTCAGAGGAGACATATTGTAATGCACACACATTAAAAATAAGTGCCATGAGCCCACTCTCACCACTGTTATTCAGTTTTGGAAGTTTTAGCCACGACAATCAGAGAAGAAAAAGAAATAAAAGGAATCCAAATCAGAAGAGAAGAAGTAAAACTGTCACTGTTTGCAGATGACATGATACTATACATAGAGAATCCTAAAGATGCTACCAGAAAATTACTAGAGCTAATCAATGAATTTGGTAAAGTAACAGGATACAAAATTAATGCACAGAAATCTCTTGCATTCCTATACACTAATGATGAAAAATATGAAAGAGAAAGTAAGGAAACAGGCCCATTTACCACTGCAACAAAAAGAATAAAGTACCTAGGAATAAACCTACCTAAGGAGACAAAAGACCTGTATGCAGAAAACTATAACACACTGATGAAAGTAATTAAAGATGATACCAAGAGATGGAGAGATATATTGTGTTCTTGAATTGGAAGAATCAACATTGTGAAAATGACTATACTACCCAAAGCAATCTACAGATCAATGCAATCCCTATCAAACTACCACTGGCATTTTTCACGGAACTAGAACAAAAAATTTCACAATTTGTATGGAAACACAAAAGACCCTGAATCACCAAAACAATCTTGAGAAAGAAAAATGGAGCTGGAGGAATCAGGCTCCCTGACTTCAGACTATACTACAAAGCTACAGTAATCAAGACAGTATGGTACTGGCACAAAAACAGAAATATAGATCAATGGAATAGGATAGAAAGCCCAGAGATAAACCCATGCACATATGGTCACCTTATCTTTGATAAAGGAGGCAAGAATATACAATGGAGAGAAGACAGTCTCTTCAATAAGTGGTGCTGGGAAAACTGGACAGCTACATGTAAAAGAATGAAATTAGAACACTTCCTAACACCATACACAAAAATAAACTCAAAATGGATTAAAGACCTAAATGTAAGGCCAGGCACTATAAAACTGTTAGAGGAAAACATAGGCAGAACACTCTATGACATAAATCACAGCAAGATCTTTTTTGACCCACCTCTTAGAGGAATGGAAAAAAACCAAACAAACAAATGGGACGTAATGAAACTTAAAAGATTTTGCACAGTAAAGGAAACCACAAATGATATGAAAAGACAACCCTCAGAATGGGAGAAAATATTTGCAAACGAAGCAACTGACAAAGGATTAATCTCCAAAATATACAAGCAGCTCATGCAGCTCAATATTAAAAAAACAAACAACCCAATCCAAAACTGGGCAGAAGACCTAAATAGACATTTCTCCAAAGAAGATATACAGAATGCCAACAAACACATGCAAAGATGCTCAGCATCACCAATCATTAGAGAAATGCAAATCAAAACTACAATGAGGCATCACCTCATACCAGTCAGAATGGCCATTATCAAAAAATCTACAAACAACAAATGCTGGAGAGGGTGTGGAGAAAAGGGAACCCTCTTGCACTGTTGGTGGGAATGTAAATTGATACAGTCACTATGGAGAACAGGATGGAGCTTCCTTAAACAACTAAAAATAGAACTACCATACAACCCAGCAATCCCACTACTGGGCATATACCCTGAGAAAACCATAATTCAAAAAGAGTCATGTACCACAATGTTCATTGCAGCACTACTTACAATAGCCAGGACATTGAAGCAACCTAAGTGTCCATCAACAGATGAATGGATAAAGAAGATGTGGCACATATATACAATGGAATATTACTCAGCCATAAAAAGAAACGAAATTGAGTTATTTGTAGTGAGGTGGATGGACCTAGAGTCTTTCCTACAGAGTGAAGTAAATCAGAAAGAGAAAAACAAATACCGTATGCTAACACATATATATGGAACTAAAAAAAAGAAATGGTTCTAATGAACCTAAGGGCAGGACAGGAATAAAGACAGATGTAGTGAATGGACTTGAGGACACGGGGAGGGGAAAGGGTAAGCTGGGACAAAGTAAGAGAGTAGCATTGACATATATACACTACCAAATGTAAAATAGATAGCTAGTGGGAAGCAGCTGCATGGCACAGGGAGGTCAGCTCGGTGCTTTGCGACCACCTAGAGGGGTGGGATAAGGAGGGTTGGAGAGAGCCACAAGAGGGAAGGGATATGGGGATATACCTATACGTATAGCTGATTCACTTTGTTATACAACAGCAACTAGCACAACAATGTAAAGCAATTATACTCCAATAAAGATGTTAAAAAAAAAACAAAAAAAGTTCCATGAAAAGTACAAAGTGCTAATGAGCTAAGAGGAGGAATAAATTATTTAAGATCAGCATGTGTTATGGGTGATAGGTTTAAGATAAGGAAAAATAAGATTATGGAGTAAGTAAATTTGGACAATTAAAACTGAGGGATAAATAGATTCTAGAGCAAGGAAATAATAGCAGCCAATGTAAGCACAAAGACAAAATGTGTTTTAATATTATCATATTGACATGTTTCAATCCAGCATATTGCCTCAAAAAAATTAAAAATAGTATTATCATATGATCCAGCAATTCCACTACTGGGCATATACCCCAAATAATTGAAAGCAGGATCTCCAAGAGAGATGTATACATCCATGTCCATGTAACACCATTCATAATAGCTGAAACAATGGAATCAACTCAACTGTCCATTGACAGATGAATGAATAAACTAAGCATGGTATATACACACAATGGGGTATTATTCAGCCTTTAAAAAGGAAGGAAATATGCTACAGCATGGATGAAGCTTGAGGACAGAAATACAAAAAATCATGAGACTATTATGAACAGTTATATGCCAACAAATTGGACAGCCTAGGAGAAATGGATAAATTCCTAGAAACATACAACCTATCAATACTGAATCATGATGGAATAAAAATTCTGAGCAGACTGATTACTAACAAGGAGATTGAATCACTAATCAAAAGCCTACAAACAAAAGTCTAGGACCAGACAGCTTCACTGGTGAATTCCCCCAAACATTCAAAGAATTAGTACCAATCCTTTTCAAACTTTGGAGAAGGGAGACCTCTGGGAAGAGGGGGAACTCTTCCAAACACATTTGACAAAGCCAGCATATCAAAAGCAGGCAAGGATCACAAATACACACACACACATACACACACACACAAACTTATAAAATCTTATGTCTAAATTATAAAAAACCTTTATATAAAAAACTGTTATATACATTCTTTGTAACATGTGGATTATAGTAATATAAAAATATATATGGCAATAGCAATATATATTACCCAAAAATAACCTCTGGGTAGACTTCTCTGATGTTAGTTAGGAGTGTCCATTGTTCCTGTAATACATTTTTTTATTTTGAATAAATATAGGACAGTTATTAAACATTTTTAACCTGGGTGATAGGCACAGATTTTTTTAAAGTATTATTTTCTAATAATATTTTGTTTGAAATATTGCGTAATGCAAATATAAAAATAGCATAATTTTAAATTATAATATAAATTAACTGCCATTGCTCAAGGAATTAATGATATCATTATATTCATAAAATTTTAATTATAATATTCATCATTATATTTTTCATAATTATAGATTAAACTATAGAGTATTAGAGATGGAAGGAGACTCATATGTTACTTAGCCTAGTTTGAAATTTTTAGATATTGGAACTAAGTCCCAGAAAGTTACATGGACATACCCAAAGTCCAGTGGTCTACCTAAAAAGACACGTTATTTTAATCTGCACATTTGATTGTTTCGAGAAAAAACACATAATCTTTTGATGATATTACTGATGGATTCTCTGCTCAATGATTCTATCTTAGGAGGTCATAAACAAGGTGAAGAGTTTGGTTTTGATTCCACCACACCAATGGATAATCATTTAATATAATCATTTCATAACTCATCATCATTTAATCCTGAGTATTATTTCTTGCTGCTTACTCTCCCTCAAACAATAAAAAATAATAATGCATGAAAGTAAACTTCACCTTCCACAAATATTGTGAAGGTAAATATAATTAGTCATATGTATGTAGCAATGATTTCAGGAAGGCAGCTTGGTTTTGTGGAAAGAAAACTGAACTAGGAGAAAAGGAGACTTTCATTTGATTCTTAAATTTTTCATAAACTATTTGTGGTGATTATCACATCTGTTTTCTTTCTATAAAGTATCTGTAAAGTTTTTTCTTTTGACTTGCTGAAATTTGTCAAAAATATACTTTGGATAGCATGTTGGGGGAATTTTTAAATCCCTTTCCAAAGCAAAATATACAGAAATGGTTTGTAGCACGGATAGAATTAGAATCTCTAATTTTTAAGCTTTTGTTCATTTTAGCTCCAGATATCACCCCTGGCAGGCATTGATTTTATGTTTATTTCTCTCATTTTATAAGTTATAATTTTACAGTAATATAGTAAGCACTGTTGAAATAAGGACAATAAGTGATGAACTGGAAAATAAAGGATTCAGACATTTAATATTACTATGACTCTTTCAATTATACAGTTCCTTGTAAATGAGTCACTAATAGTAATTTACTAAGAGATCTTGATACTTCTGTATCTTTGAAAAACTGAACTCGAAGAGGTTGGCACTTATTAAGAAGTTGCCTTTCAACTTTTCTCAGCCACATTTCATTGAGAATTTCTTGTGTATATCATACAGCACGGAAGTAAACACTTCAAAATGAGGGTGTGAGAATCTGCACTACCATGGACTGGGGATAGGATTTTGTCTGAGATGTTCACAAACTACGAGGAAAAAATATGTCCACGGATTGTTAGGTAAGTCCTAAAATATAATTATTTCTAAGAATTACAGGAAGCTAATTCTTACCTGGAGAAATGGTGACTGAATCTGCTTCCCATGAACTTTAACAAAAAAATCTGTTAGGAAGATAACAAAACAAACTATATTTTATGTGAGGAAAAAAAAAAATAGACAATCACATGCAAAGTTTATTCACTGCTAAGCACTTAACATACTTTGGTTTAATTCTCAGAACAATCTGGTAAGGTAAGTAAATATTTCCATTTTACAGATTAGGAACTTAGGCTCAGAGAGTTTCAATATATTTGTAAAGTTCAGTATCTTATCTAAAGTTAAGAGTAAATAAATGGCAGAACCCAAATGAATACCGAGATATATAACTAAATCTTAAGTACTTCTTTCCTCATGTCACATTTTCTTTTTCCAAAGCAAAGTGTTTTGTTATGAATACCCATAAAGGTAAACTTTATAATTGTGGTCAGGTATTGAAAGTGTTAACTCACGTGGAGTTAAAAAGTTGTTAAGAGGTAAAATTTATTTTTACGTGTATTTTGTTTGCATTTGTGATATTTCTAAAACTTCGCCTAGATTTAGAACATGTACCTGGCTGATATGGTAAGCCACAATAGAACATTGGTAAGTAAAGTTTTTATTAGGCTTCTGTCAAGTGTCCTGGAGGGAAAAAATATTCTTCGTGATACCACTACCCCATCCTCAGACGTTTTTGTCTTCTTACTGGGCATTTTCTGGACAGATTCTGTAGTAGCCATTACTTGAGCTATTGACATTCAAAAAAGAAAAAGGTTTTAATCCAAGTATTTCAGGCAAATGAGTTTTATAGTAAATTGATTTTGTAATAAAGTTAACTGATTTTTGTAACTAATTAATTATGTAATTAGCTGTCTGCAGAAATTAAACTTAAAAATTGAAACATCCAGTTACTGAAAAATTAGTATGTTTAAACATACTATAAAAACAAATTTGCTACAAATTTGATACATTTTTTTAAATGTCTGAATCTCAGTGAACTCAAAACTTCTGACATTTTTTTTTCTTGACCCTAAACTTTATTACTTAGATAATTGTCTGTATTTCCGCTTTATGTCTGGTCCTTCCCACCTTGACTATGGCGTAAGGCTCAGTAAATCTTTATGAATACCTACTTATTTTATTTGTATGCTGGAGAAGCCATGCTACATTAAAATACACCAGAACAGGAAAGAGAAGATCTCTTTGCAACTTTACTAAAATGGGGAAATACATTGAAAACTAAGCTTTATTAAAGCAAGGGCTTTGTCTCATCCCATAGCATCTAAGATAGTCCTTGGTACAAAGTAAGAGATTAGTAGCTCATTCGTATTACGCAGTTCTGAAAAGTCTGTAAATTATGCGTTACGGAGACCTATGTGCTCCTGGTTTAAAAGATTCTACTGTATCTAATCTTGTAGAAGTAATATTTTTCTCTGGAACATTCTCCGGTTAATGGACTTCAACAACTTCCTACTCCTACTCCAATAAAAACAAGTTATAAATGAATAACATTATTAAATTATTCTTTAGTTTCCATTACCAGGGAGCATTCAAAGCAATATGTGGAAACATAAAAAGAAAAGACAGTATCTAAGTTAGTGACAATTTAAACCATGTAGCATTTTTAAGACAAAGATGTAAAAAATCTCGATATACATTTATATACATTCATATGTTATATATATATTTATATATATACCTATATGTGCATGTATTTAATAGTATACCCAGTAAAGTTATGAATATTTTATTTTTTTGGATTTGTTTTTATAAACTCATGATTTGTGTACTTTTTAAAAATATTTATTTATTTATTTGGTTGTGCTGGGTCTTAGTTGCGGCAGGTGACTCCTTAGTTGTGACACGTGAACTCTTAGTTGTGGCATGCATGTGGAATCTAGTTCCCTGACCAAGGATCAAACCTGGGCCCCCTGCATTGGGAGCATGGCGCCTCATCCACTGCGCCACCAGGGAAGTCCCTCTTTTTTATTTTAATACACTATTTTTGAGGGAAAAAACCCCAAAATTTAATGATGAAAAAAATCCAAGCAAAACTACACAATATTATATTTCAGGCTGTTTCCTATATCTTAACTATTTGCAGGAGGTGCTGTGTGGGGAAGACCTGTGTGCAGTTTGTGATTGAGTAGTTAATATCCAATTACCAGACTTCCTAAAATATTTGCATTTTTATGTTTCTTGCATCTCATTTTTTTCTTAAATCTCTCTCTCACTCTCTTCACGTGTGTAAATAACATAAATAGATATATAAGTATCACATCACCTGCAGACCTGTTCATTCACCACTTGGGTAAAAAGGAAAGCACTTATTTTTGTTGTATTACATATACACTTAAACCATATAAAATTGTACTTCTTCTAAGTTAAAATGGTCAAATATTGACTAGTTCATGCGGTTCAACTAACATATCACAAATTTCTCTCCACTGTTGTTCTATGATATTAAAACATTTCCTTGGGCTTCCCTGGTGGCGCAGTGGTTGAGAGTCCACCTGCCGATGTAGGGGACACGGGTTCGTGCCCTGGTCCGGGAAGTTCCCACATACCGCGGAGCGGCTAGGCCCGTGAGCCATGGCCACTGAGCCTGCGTGTCCGGAGCCTGTGCTCCGCAACGGGAGAGGCCACAACCGCAACGGGAGAGGCCACAACCGTGAGAGGCCCGCGTACCGCAAAAACAAACAAACAAACAAACAAAAAACATTTCCTCTTTTTATGGTTAATGAAACTATCTTCAGTATATGCAGAACTGTTCAGAATTCTAAAGCTGATTAGTGGTCTATTTTCTGGTTTGGTTAACTCAATCAATTAAGACACTATACTACTGAGCCATTTAATTTCTCAAAAAAAATCTGCAAAAGTAGGTTATTAATTACAAAGAAGAGTGAGTAAAGAGGTATGGATTTTTCCTTGTTCATCCAAGGTTTATTTCTCTTATAACAATCTCTTCCTCTCTCACTTTCCTTAGTATCCCAAAATATACACATTCACCTCTCTCCATTTAATGCAAATCTCAGTCCTCTACCCATTCTTTACTGATTATTAATGAAGTGATTGTTCAGAAAAAAATTTAATGGTGCATAAGGTTGCATAGTTTTTGAGATTTTTTTTCCAAAACCAAGTTTAAAAACTTGCATGAAGGTATTTTTATAAGGATAAATGAAATTCTTAAGACATTTTCATTGTGGCATTTGTTATCGGTCTTTCATTGCTCAAAATATTTTCTACAAATTATGCACCCTGATTATGTTTATGCAAATATCCCTAAATATGATGCCAGTCAGTCCCCTATTATAGTCATATGCACAGTATTCCATAATTCTCTTTTGCTCTAACAGTCACATTTGTAAATAAATACTTATAAAATTATTTTGAATTATATACTGAGAGAAAATATGTATGCATTAATGTACTTATTAATTATGAATTATTTATTGCAATAGATACAGAAACTGTCACAGTGCCAGACACATAATAGGTGTTTATACTTTCTGAAATGAATGTATGATTGAAATAGTACAGTATAAATAAAAATGCAAAAGTCGCATGATTTTGAAATTAGATCGTGAAAATGTCAACTTTCTTGAGCAGGTGAAATTCAGAAAAAAAGATACACAGATTGGTTAATAATCCTATGAGAAAAGGTTAAATCTAACTAATGATTAAAGAATTACAAATTAAAGCAACAAAATGCCATTTTTACTTACCAGATTGGCAAAGTTTAAAATGGTTGATAATATTTATTGCTGGTAAGGATGTGGTTAAATGTTTATGCTTGTACGCCTTTGTTGGCAACATAAATTAGTGCAAATTTTAAGAGAAATTTGCCTTATCTTTAATATTTAAAGTTTCTATCCAATGACTCAGCAATTACACGTCTAGGCATTTATCCTAAAAATCTATTCATTCGAGTGAGAGGTGATGCCTATCCCTGTTTATATATTGTAGCACTTCATAAAATGAAGGGAAAAAGCTAGAAACAACAAAAATTTACCATTTTTCTATTTTTTAAGAAAAACTCACAACTATTCATCCTAAATGAAAGCCGATTTCTCTTATGCTTATTGAAGTGAGAGGACTTGGGAATGAGAAGAACATTTTTTTCTTAAATATCCTGTGTATACATACTCTTTGTCAAATGGGCTGTAGCTTTTTATTACTGTACATAATTTTATTATTCTTTTTTGAACTTTTTTCAGGTCATAAAATTTATTCTTTTTCCAGAAATTGTGTAAAATAGGAAAACTGTAATAAGTTTTCCATTCACTAAAATATTTTTTGGCAGGTATCAGTCTCTATTTTGAATGTAAATTTCATAGTTATAATTAATAATCCTAGAAGGAGATGTGCAAATCAATACAACCTCCTCTCTCACCCAGGTAAAAGTTTAAGGAAAACACAAATGAATCATACATTTCTGTATAATCTGTGCTTTTGTCAAAAGGTTGCCATGACTCATTTATGACTTTCCATAGTTTTAAAACCAGTGTTTTTAACCATAGAAAATCTACTTCATGGTCCTATTATGATGACAGTTGAGTCAATAATAGACTCTTTAGTTCATGCATGAATGTTTTTGTAGAAATAAACCCAGTACAACTGTCCTTTGCTATAACTCTACGAAGCAGAATCCTAAACAAAGGAAAAGAGAGTATGAAACCGAGTGCTGTTGTGTGTACTATGTTGGGTGCTGTATCCTGGGCTGGGTGCCACAGACACCGCCTCATTTGATTTTCACAGCTCCCTGTGGGATCAACTACAGCTCAAGGGTCAAGTAGCTGCTAAGAGTGCAAAGGACTAGAATTTGAACCCAGATCTATATGATTTCAAATATCACCTACATGACCAATTACCATATAATCCTGACTTAATTCAGTTCAATATCTATTCATTTTTTTAGCCAGTCCCACAGTTTTCAGGATCAGATCCTTGGGACAGTATTTTGTGAAATAAATACTTTGCTACTTAGTTATAAGTAGTAAGCTGTGGCATTGAGAAACAGTATCTATGCGTGATACTAGAGTATCATTTTAGCAAATGGTCTTATCGTTGTCCTATTTAAGATTGAAGGAAACAGAGATAAAGTCAGTCCTCTGGATTTTCAACACCTATAATCATCATCATCACCTAAATAAGTGGGTATTATCTCTGGGTATTCTTTTAAAATCATTCTTCTCTAGGAGGATTGTGTTAAATGAATCGACTTTTACTTGACAATAAAGAGAGGTAAACTTGCTTCAACAGTTCAAAATATGTCAGGAGCTTAATTCCTTAAAAAATTGTATTTGCCTTTTTTCTTTGAGGTTCCTTTTGGGCTAGATACTTTATTTTGGCTCCCATTTCATTTCAGTCTGTGTAGAAAGAACAGTAATATTTAAAACAAAGGCATGTTATAGAAATTGAGATAATACAGCTTTCTACTACCGTATGTCTTTATGTCTCTTTAAAAGCAATAAGAGGCTCATAAACATTGGCAGTAACTGAGGATGAAATCCCATCTCTTAGCCATATATCACATTTCTTATATCAGAGCACTTATTTTAAAACCTTGTTATTGTTTTCTTAAAATTATTTAACCCAGAAGCTCTGACTCAAGAAAAACATGTCTCTAACGTAAATAATGATACATTGTAACTACATAGGGGAAAGCTTAAACTGCCCGGAGTTGCTCTATCATCTTGGTTAATTTTCTTTATGTCCCCTGTTTTGTTGTCTCTCACAACCGACTGTATTTGAGAAAGAGAGGAAATAGGGTGTGGTTATTTATGCAGTTCCTCTGGTTAATAAACGCCTGAAGTAGGCACCTGCTACCCTTAGTACTCCAAACACCATAGATTCTAGACTTACTGTTTGGAAAGCAGAATGTAAACAATTATAGCATAAAAATTGAAATGAATTGCCACTGTAGGCTTTGAGCAGATTGAGTTCTTCAAATACATGCTCTAGTTATATATTGAGAGGTTTAATTAAACCCAGCTTGTTTTCTGGACCTCATGTACTGAGAACTTTAATTTGAAGGCTTGCATACTTTGTTTTTGATGCCACTTAGGGCCCAAAATTATCATATTGAGATTTCTCTCAAATACTGATTCACCTACAATGATGAGAAAACAAATATATTATTAGATCACCTAGACACTTGTATTTACCAATCACATCTTATTACATCTTTACTGATAACTGTCCACGGATGTAAATTTTCACAAATAAAAAGGCAGTGTAGTGAAGGCAGGTGTCACACCACACAATCTTGAACTCTTTCTGAGAGGCATTTTGTTGAACGACTAAATTGGTAAACTTAACAGCTAAGTTCTCTCACAACGCTCCAGGGAGGAACTAGTAAAACACACCATGCCTCCCCCAAAACAGCCATGTAGAAATTCCTAAATTTAGGAAAATATAAAGTGCTCATATCAAACAAGATTCTTAAGAAAGCCCATCTGAATTATTGTGAATTTAAATCAAATAGGAAGTCCCTGAAATTCAAGTTTGCATTTTTTTCTTAAACAGAGCAAATGATTTTAACTTGAAGAAAATGAAAAAGCTCTCTCTCTCATATTTGCCAGTTCCTTCATTCGTCTTCTGATGCTTTCTCCTACCTCCTAAATTCCGATATTTTTCAGGGGTAAGTCCATGGCTCTCCCCTTTGTATGTGCCCCAGTGGAAGGCTCTATCTTCTGTGTTCCTAGTCAGCTAGCATCTCTGAAAACAGCACTCCAGTTCATAATCTTTGCTCTTCTTGGGATCCCCATTCTACATGTTTACTGTATATAGATCAAACTGAGCTAATGACCTGCTCTCCAAATTCTGCCACTAATTCTACTTGTTAAAAATACTTATAATAAGTATTACTCATGAAGCAGCTACTGTTGTAAGCACTTTTACATGCATTTGCTCATTTAATTCTTACTACAAACAGTAAAGGACACATTATGGTTCTTGATACACAGAAATGGAAACAGAAACTTAAGGAAGGTGAAGGTTAAACTGCTCCAAACTGACATAGCTATTGAGAGGCAGAGCTGGGACTTCAACCAAGGTGGTTCTTCCTAGAAAGCCCATGGGCTTGACCACTAGGCTGTTGGAAATCACCTTTCTCACCCTGATTTGAACCCTCAGGCATATTTTGATGTTTCCTTTTATCCATGCAATTATTTAACTTGCTAGTCTAGACATAAACTAAAGATACAAATTTTGATCCCCATGAGAATACTACTATGGTATATCATATATATGAGTTGTATTTTATTTATATGTGTCCATATCACCTTGTATAGTCCTGAGAATCAGGTGAAAATCAGATGTGCTTGTTGAATAAATAGAGGTCATTTTAATTCTATCTCAAAATTTATTTCCTACATTCTCTGCATCTTCCACTGTTCAGACCTTTCAACCCCTTGACCTTGATTTTTTCCAGTCTTCAACATTCTGCTAGTTTCAGCACCCCCCAGCTCTAGTTGGTCACAATACATTGCTCCTTGAGCAAACTTTCAAAATGCAAAGTTTTGAAGCCCTTCCAAAACCCCACTGCCTGTGGAATAAAAATCTTTAACTTAGCATTTATGACCTCTAAGAATAACATTATTTCATTTTCCTATATCACAGGCAAACTAGGACACAAAATTGTGGCTTTTACATTGAGGATCCATTCCTGTGCTTTGCCCCATACCTGTGAATGAGAGCATTGCTTTCTCTGTGTGATAAAATTTGACTGAACCATCTGAGCTCGGCTTTTCCAAAAGAATAGCTGGCTTATCCAAGAGGAGGAATGAATGTACAAGTGTACCTCTCCCAAATATTTGTCGGTTTACCCTTAGTGATTTTAGTATGCCTTAAATTTTAAATATATGTTAAATATTTTAAATATATATATTTATCCAGTTCTTCTTAGTAGACTAAGCCCTTTGGAATCATGGTCAGTTTCTGTTTCATCTTTGCATGTTCCACAAAGTTTTGATGATATTAGTTACAATAAACATTGGTTGAATGAATAAATGAATGGATGTATGAAGAAAGGATGGATGGATGGAATTGAATGGATGAATTTTCAGTAGAATAGGGCATGTGGATGGATCTGAAATACTTATCAAATTCTTGACTCCTAAAAGAAAAAACACTCATAAAAAGAAGTATAAGAGCATTTATTATTCACTCAACAGACATTTAATGGGTTCTACTACACGATAGGAACTGTGCTGAGTATTTTGTTATCATGTGCGCGCTCATTTGTAAACATATCTTACCTAGCAGAACATTTTTGCTTATTTCAGGCACAAAAGAGTAATAAACTGTGGGGTAGGTAAGCTGCCACTTAACGGCTCTATCAAAGCCAATATATTTAACTACCAATGTTAAAAATGCAAGCAAACCTTTAATTTCCAAGATCAATTACACCTATAGAAAGAAGCTTGCTGGGAACAGCATTCTGTCTTGTCAAGGACTCCTTATCATCAAGGAAGAATAAACACTCTAATTATTATTTTTTTTTTTTTTTACTTTTTGTTTTCTAATTGGATCATTCATTATTCTCTTGAATTCAAATCAACATCAGATTTATGGTTGGAGGCTACTGAAATATTGATTTGGTTATAGAAATGTCAAGCTTCGCAGGTAAGCTGTCTTATTGCCAGAGAAGGCTTTTGCTTTAGTAAACTTGTTTTAAAAGGCAGGTGAAATGTAATGAGCAAGCAATTTGCATCTGTATCAGGCTTGGAGAGAATTTTTTAAAATTTAAAGAGTCTCCTTAGCATCCCTCTCTTGCCAAATTCCTGGAATTAAGGTAACAAGCTGGAACCACAGTATACAAGTCCTAGTTATTAAAAGGTCTGATGTTGACCTTTTTCTACAGGCCCATGCTACACTTAAAGTGAGTTACAAGGGTACGTTATTAGGATAGAGACTGTGTCTCTGTAGTTAGATACAGATTCTATGTGGTTCTGCAATTTCTGACTTGATAAACAACGCATCATATCATCTTTCCATAGATCTTATTTTAATAGTCTCTAATTTAAGAAGAACAGGTCTTCCCTGCTTATCTCTCATTGTTGTAGTGAGAGGAATGAATATATTTTTTGAAAGCATCCCCCATCCTCTGTACTTTTTAAAATACACATTTTTTTCCTTGAGAAAACATTATGTAATTCTAGTACAGACATATTTCTCTACAGGAAAAAAAAAAAAAGTGATTTACTATATTTCCAATGAGCTAATCAGGAAAAAAAATGGGGGGGGGGACTTAAAAAGAAAGGAGGAAAGGAAGGAAAAGACAATGATATAAATGGAAAGAATGCTGAATAGCTATATGGGGCTTAACTTTGAAGAGCATTTTGATGTGTCTGAAATTATTTTCTACTCTATCACTTTAAGCAAATCTTATTATATGCCAACTTCTTTCTACCCTCTAAAGATATACATTGATAACACTTATAATTGAAGGCCAGTTCTCCTTCATCCTAGGTGAATAAGAAGGAGGTACTGGAAAGCAAAAGAGGGGTTCTAGCACCCCACCCCCACCCACCCATAATATATGTGTAAGGGAACACAGATTTATTGTGCTCACCCATTTCTGCATTAAGAGGAAAAGAGAGAAGATTCTGGAACATTAACTGCCTCCCTGCCATCCCCCAAGAGCTATTCCTTTTGACTTCTCCATCACAAGGTCAGGAGGGAACACAACCTAAAACTACCTTGAGTTAGTGAGACTAAGTTCTCTGCTATTTACAGAATGGAGAAGGTAATCAGTTCCAGAGTGGGATCTTGCAAATTTTGTCCCAGTTTCAATGGAGAGAACCATAAACCAGTTGTGATTGTAGCTGTTGTTTTCCTTCTATCCCATGACTAGGGTTTGCAAAGAAGTGTTTTAAATCAAGACGGTATGCCAGAATTACTTTTTTAATGCTGGGAGCTGAGCACCTTAGCAAATTCCTCTGAACAAGCCCTACAAGCTCTCCCCCTTATACACCCCAATCTGATGATTCAAAAATGAAACCTTTTAATCTCAGCCCACTGATCAGCTAAGATATTTTAATGTTTATCTGTGAGTAAAAATAATATGCTTTCTCAAAGAGAGTATCTTCAGTCTTCAGTCACCAATTAAGAATTTCCAGAATTAAGACTGGAAAAATTAGCCCTGGGCTTCTGTTTCTGCCCACAGTTTTTAAAATAAGAATGATGTCTTTGTACTTAATGAAACAACCCTTCATTGCTTGTCAAGAGGACTCAGGATATCAACTCTCCAGGCCCCTGGCAATGCAGTGTAAGTACCCTATGCAGTCCTTTTAAACTCTAGCAAATATTTTCTCCATGGAGATTATAGCTTTGGAAATTCGAATTTTTAATCTGCTATCCAATCCAAAATAGTATTTTCACAAAACTAAAACGGTAACTGAATTGCCTTTTTTCCTTCTTTTGTGGAATTCTTCCAAAAATTTGAAGTATGTTCATTAAGAGAAATCATAAATTAGAAAACCACCCAGTGCTAAACTGCATGCAATTCACTCTGAGAATATGCATTTAGTAGTACAGTCTTGGTACATATATTTGGTGTTACTATTGCAGAAATATCATTCATATAAGGAAAGTGAGTTTGTGGTTTCAAGACCCCAACTGTGTTGTCTGAGAAACCAAGCATACCAATGATGCATTTCCTGTATCCTACACATAATATTTGCAGATTAGATGAGCTATAATTCTAAATGTAAAGCCATAACTTATTTAATATCTTATTCAAAGAAGTGGTGGAAAAGATGGGTATAGTTAGGATCTACTACTGCAGATTATTGCAGAAGTTGATTTCTTCTTAAGTTATTATTTTGGTTTGGTTTGGTTTAGTTTCAGAAACAAAAGAAAAATGCTATGAGAATCCTATATGCTTTGAGAGCATATAGATGAAGCTCTTTGTACGTTATACAACGTGATGAAAGTACAAAAAGCCAATTGATGTCCCTAAATGGACTGCACAGGTTGTCCCTCCAATAGGGTTTTAGATTTGGTGAGTCTGCTCTTTAGGTGCACTGGTACAGCACTCTGTCCTCATCTCTAGGCAGCTGACACTGTAGTGCTGCCCTCCTCCTGCGCACAGCTTTGGGCTGGATTCCCTCAGGTCGCCATTCAGTGCTGCCTCCACTGCTCTCCTGTTTGCTTTCAGGCTGATAGAGCTATTTTGCCTCTTTGGCATTCTGGCCATTTTCTGTCTTAAAAGGTCCAAATCTGCAGTTTAACAAATTCACATGACCACCATCTGTGACAATAAGCAGCCGATTCCCTAAAATAGACAATAATTGCCATGAAATGATGCCTCATTATTTTCAACTTTTTACTCTTTTGAAGTGGAAGTATTTGATGAGACAAACACATTTTTAATAAACGTTTAAAAAGGAATTATGGGTTAGAATCAGACTCCTCTGTATTCCCTTGCTTAGAAATACTTGAATATAATTTACACATAGGAGACTGGGCTCTGGGAACCAACCAGCATATTATCAATAAACTATGTAACCTTGGACACGTGACCCTTTTCAGCTCCACGTTCCTTGCCCATAAAATAGGAGTTTGGAACAAGTGATTTCTGTGAGTCTGGCCAGTTCTGTCATTCTTACCACACTTTACCAGAAATTGTGTGTCCTGTTCCAGTCAGACTCATGAATGTACAAGTCACTGAATTATATAGACTCTTTTTGTACCAACCCACAGTGTCACTCACTGTTCTCTCCATTTTGTCCCCAGCCTCTAACACTGTACTGTAGAAAGTATATGACAGAAAGATGAATTGAATGTATAATTAATGATCCAATAATAGGCATCTCAAATTGATTTGATCTTCATTGGTATAAAATAGGGATCTTTTTTACTTATTGGGTTAACAAAAAGCCCCCACTATTATCACATCGTTACTGTATCTCAATCTGAATTCATGCACCACAGGTGAATTTCTACTGACCTCAGGTAGAAATTTAGAGAAGAGGAAAACAAAAAAGAAAAAAATAGATTTATACATGCAGTTTTAAACTGTAGTTGTGGTCTATATTTTCTGCAGCTGATATTTTTAACTTATAAAAATCATTAAAAAAAAAAGCCATTTTAAGTCTCTTAAAATCACTTGCTTAAATGATGAAAAACTTTCTTAAAAACACTAACCCCCCAAAGTAAAGTCTATACTTTGCTTCTGTTAATCAATTACATTGATCTAAGATCATTTAACAATATCTAACTTATTATAGGAATGGTTAAGATGTAGGCTCAGAGGCTGTCACCTAGAATCAAGTAAATTCATTTAAGTCAAGCATCACATATTTGCATTCCACTCTAGTAGTGCGTTTTCTACCATGCCTCCATTCTCTCTTCTCTGTTCTTGAGCAAGGTAGTTTCAGTTCTCCAAGTGTCCTGGGTTCACTCGGCTCTTATTACTAAACTATTAAAATGTGTCACATTTACCTAAATTCCTCTGTGCTTATTCATTACTGTATTTAACGCATTTTTATCTGAACAAACTCCATAAAGGTAACCATCTTGTCCAATATATATGTTCAAGCCTTTAAAATAGTCTGCACAATTCTAAGAGTAACAAATTCAACTTCTAGAAGCATCAGTTTAAACCATTAGAGTCAGCTAAGTCGCTATAGTTACAAAGGACTTAACGTTTTTAAAACTGCGTGTTATTCTAAGAAAATATCTGCTCCATTTGATTTCCACCACAGTACCCAGGAAAGGAAGAACGGAGGCTTCAAAAGAAGTGAAACTATTTTTTTGAGTGATTAAGGGACTTTGGACAGTGTGATGATTACATAGAGTAAATGGATACTTCTGATAAAATTAATAAATGAACATTTTTGAATTTTGAATGAAAACATTTCTATAAAAATTGTCTTCTGTCCTAAGGATAATTTTTAAAAATTCTAGACGGTGAATTATGCAGAAAAATATCCTTTGTATCTATAAGTAGCCAGTTGTATATAAATTTGGGTTCGATCTTTCCCAGATCTTTGCACTCCCCACATGATTTTTCTTAATTAAAACCACAGTAGAGTGAGTCATTTAGGGAAGATAAAAGCAGAGCTCAAGGGTCAGCAGGATTACTTAGTGGAAACTGTCAACTGTTGTCCCCTGGTATTTTCAAAGTTTGGAGGCGACCATTTCCTGGTTGAGTTCTGCCCACAGATCTCCCATAGAAACTCAGAAGAACTAATGAACCTCATTAGTGTATCAAAAAGAGACTGTGTCCTCAGAGAGTGATTTAGTTGGAGTTTTGACTTCTATATCTTCCTCTTCAAAATACTTCTTGGCCAAACTTAAATCACCTCATTTTTGTTCTGGGAACAAATCTCAAAAACAGATTCATCTTCGGCTGATAACAGAAAAGAATGGAAAAACTGTTGTGGTGGAGAGCAAACAGTTCAAGTAAATAAATGCTAGGACAGTCTTTAGGGCTGTGGCTAGCAATAGTTTCACTTGCATAAAGCACTGAGCCCAAATCTATAATCTTAAGTAGAAAGAGTAGTCTTCCTTAAGCAAATCAGTAATTCAAAGGTTAAGATTAATACAAAACTGAAGGTGAGAAAGAAAAAAGTTAGCTTTCCAAAGGTATTTGCTAAGCTTAAATTAAATTGTCTCTGGCTAAATAAAAACCTGGAATATTTGGGTAAAAAATTCTATATTTAAACTATGCAGACTGAGCTGGGTTTGGGGGTGATACACCCTTCCCATCATCACCAAGTTCTGAAACGAGGTCATTTACCTGGAGAAATCTCACTTGACGTCCTGTATGGCACTGTTGCATTTGTTAAATGAGAAGAGCTAAGGGTGACTGGGATATCTTCAGGTTTAAAAGTGTGTTTCTTATCCTTTCAACACAATTAGCTAAAATTGCAATGTGTTACTTTTTAAAAAAATATCAAATACTTTGGGGAGTGGTCAAACACATCACACAGGAAATCTATTTTACCAATGATAGCTACACTTCTTGTGATTAAAAAAAAAAGAAATACACAGGTCAGATGCAGGTATATGCAAGGCTGCATTTTAACTGAGAAGCTAATGGCTGTTTCAGAAGTTTGTATCACCAGATAGTAAATTAAAATGGTTGTGGTTAAAAGATAGTGTGTTTAAAGTCTCAAGATCCTTCCATGTTCTGGTCACTTACAAGTTTCTGAAAACCTTGTGTATGTTTTGAGTCTACTCCAAGTTAAGCTCTATATCGCTATTAGAAGGTAAATAAATTCAGCTATTCTGAGTTACACAAAGGATGAGGAATAAGGCATTTTTGGTGCTCTCTCCTCATTTATTTTACACTTGGATATTATAAAAATCACTGAAATTTTTAAATGAATACTTGTTTACCTAAAGGAAGGACTAAAAATGTTAAATCTGAGGGGGGAAATTAGTTTAAAATAACAATGTTATAAAAAATAACATGAGTGCACATATGTAAAAGCAAACCCTTTAAATAAGATAGGGTTTAGTAATTCTGAATCCAGTAAGTATTACAGTGTCATTTTTTTGATGGAGTATGTCAAGTTTATAAAGTCTGTTACATCTATTCTTGGTGGTTATAACATGTATTTTTATGTAGAATGAGATAAGATTTGTCTATTTGCTTGACCCTAAATAAGTCACCTAGCCAAAGACTGGCCTCTGAGGCTGAAAACCACTATTCTAGGACCAAACCTCAAGAAGTCCTACTTTAATTGAAAAGATTAATAAAGAAAGACATAACTCAAAAGATCAACCAAGATACATTAGAATATTAACAGTGGAAATCTGAAGGAAGTGTAAGAACAATGTAAATTGGGAAAGTAAACACTGAAAAGGAATGGCATTGAAAAAGACCCCAATAACCCACTTCTCATAAGTTTGGTACAAATCTCTAGTAAATTCTCAGAGTGTTCATATTTTAGAAAACCAGTGCCTTTCCCCATGCAGGCACCACTGTAAAAAATTCCAGAAAAGATAATGTTCTAGAAAATAGGTAATGCATTTAAGCTGATATTCTTACCACAAAGGTTGGAATGATTTCTGTGTGATTACTAATTTATTTGATAATACTGAAATTCCAAATGGAATAATTATTAAGGCCAAGAAAAGGACACTGGGCAAGACTGAAAACACTAAAGCTGACTATTGTATTAGTTTATTGGCCCAGCCTGTTTAATATAGTTGCTAAATCCATTTGAAGTACTGGCTGTGAAAAGTTTTAAATTTAGTGAACCTTCTGAATTTTATCTACATAATACCCAATTTCTGCATTTTGGGAGACTTGTGACATTGTCACTGAGATTTTAGGCTACTGTGTGTATATAAGCATCAAACAATTTCAATGTAAGTTAAAATCAGAACTCCTAGTAAGACTGTTTTTTTCATTTTTTTTTCATTTGCAGAGTCTGAATTATGTAGGATTTTATAAAATATCCTGTTGCCAAGACAGTAAAATCCTCAACACATTGAGATATATATATATAATTTTTTCATTTTTATTGGAGTATAGTTGATTTACAATGTTGTGTTAGTTTCAGGTGTACAGCAAAGTGTATCAGTTATATATATACATATACCCACTCTTTTTAGATTCTTTTCCCATATAGGCCATTACAGAGTATTGAGTTCCCTGTGCTGTACAGGAGGTCCTTATTACTTATCTATTTTATATATTAGTAGTGTGTATATGTGAGTCCCAATCTCCCAATTTATCCCTCCCCCCCCCCCTTATCCCCTGGTAACCATAAGTTTGTTTTCTATATCTGTAACTCTATTTCTGTTTTGTAGGTAAGTTCATTTGTACCCTTTTTTTAGATTCCCATATAAGTGATATCATATGATATTTGTCTTTCTCTGTCTGACTTGCTTCAATCAGGATAACAATCTCTAGGTTCATCCATGTTGCTGCAAATGGCATTATTTCATTATTTTTTATGGCTCTATTTTATATGTGTACCACATCTTCTTTATCCATTCCTCTGCTGATGGATGTTTAGGTTGCTTCCATGTCCTGGCTGTTGTAAATAGTGCTGCAGTGAACATTGGGGTGCGTGTATCTTTTTGAATTATGGTTTTCTTTGTATATATGCCCAGGAGTGGGATTGCTGGATCACATGGTGGCTCTATTTTTAGTTTTTAAGGAATCTTCTTACTGTTCTCCATAGTGACTGTACCAATTTACATTCCCACCAACAGTGCAAGAGGGTTCCCTTTTCTCCACACCCTCTCCAGCATTAATTGTTTGTAGATTTTTTTTTTTTTTTTTTTTGCGGTACATGGGCCTCGCACCGCTGTGGCCTCTCCCGCTGCGGAGCACAGGCTCCAGACGCGGAGGCCCAGCGGCCATGGCTCACGGGCCCAGCCGCTCCACGGCACGTGGGATCTTCCCGGACCGGGGCACGAACCCGCGTCCCCCGCATCGGCAGGCGGACTCTCAACCACTGCGCCACCAGGGAAGCCCAACTGTTTGTAGATTTTTGATGATGGCCGTTCTGACTGGTGTGAGGTGATACCTCATTGTAGTTTTGATTTGCATTTCTCTAATAATTAGTGATGTTGAGCATCTTTTCATGTGACTTTTAGCCATCTGTATATCTTCTTTGGAGAAATGTCTATTTAGATCTTCCACCCATTTTTTGACGAGATAAATTTCTTTATTAAATATTTTGACATATTCTTTATGTATCACCAATTCCCCAAATATCTGAATTTGTCAACAGTCTCCTGATGATTTGTAACCACGTAGTTCAGACCATGTAGTTTCTTAGCTCTTGTTACAAATTCCTCCAGTTCCAAAATCATTGGTTTAATTATCAATTTAGTATTCACTTGATATAAAATTATGCAGTATCAGACTTCTATGCTTTGCAGAGATTATAGGGACCACTTGAAATTGCTGTATTTAGAGATGAACAAACCAGCTTCTAAAAATATCTAGTGAATTTTTAAGCTAACATATCTGAAGATAGCTAAAATATAAAAATATATGATAAATGTTTAGGAAAAATTTAGACATACTACTTATTTCCTTTAGTCATACATTTCCTTCCTTCCTTCCTTCTTCCCTCCCTCCCTCCCTTCCTACTTTTCTACCTTCTGACCTTCCTTCCTTTTCAGAGGATTATTAGAATATTTCTTGTATTACTTCCAAATCCTTAAAGAATAAAACACATTTATGTTTCTTAGCAGCAGTTTAAAAGCCTACTGAATGATCGTATCAGCCTTGTGGACTGGCTGATACTTTTAAATATAATTTTTACTTTACATTGTTTGATTCTAAAACAGATCTACTCTCTTAAAATAGTTGACTTCTTTTTTAATCAAGGGGGTAGGTTGCAGATGGGATTCAATTGCCAGAATCTACTTATCTCCTAAAAAGTAATGTGCTAACATATATATGGAATCTAAAAAAAAAAAAAAAATGGTTATGAAGAACTTTGGGGCAGGACAGGAATAAAGACACAGACGTAGAGAATGGACTTGAAGACACAGGGAGGGGGAAGGGTAAGCTGGGACAAAGTGAGAGAGTGGCATGGACTTATATATACTACCAAATGTAAATAGATAGCTAGTGGGAAGCAGCCTCATAGCACAGGGAGATCAGCTCAGTGTTTTGTGACCACCTAGAGGGGTGGGAAAGGGAGAGTGGGAGGGAGACGCAAGAGGGAGGAGATATGGGGATATATGTATATGTATAGCTGATTCACTTTGTTATACAGCAGAAACTAACACACCATTGTAAAGCAATTATACTCCAATAAAGATGTTAAGAAAAAAATAATGTGCTAAAGAGTATATCAAAACGAAATTATAGTTGCTAAAAGGAGATTAAATAATAGAGATTACTATTGACCCTTGAAGATAAATTCCTTCCTAACTGATATACTTATAAAAACCTTGACTAAATTAAAATTAAATGGCATTTTAAGAAACATGATAAAAAATGCCATTTAACCAAATAATTTATGAAAGAGTGAAGGAGAAGATTGAAGAACATGAATAAAATGTGCATGAGTTCCACTGAAAGTCTACTATCTGATATATCAAATACTGAAAAATATTTTAGAAAAATGAGAAAACCATAATTCAAAAAGAGTCATGTACCAAAATGTTCATTGCAGCTCTATTTACAATAGCCAGGACATGGAAGCAACCTAAGTGTCCAGCAACAGATGAATGGATAAAGAAGATGTGGCACATATATACAATGGAATATTACTCAGCCATAAAAGAAACGAAATTGAGTTCTTTGTAGTGAGGTGGTTGAACCTAGAGTCTGTCATACAGAGTGAAGTAAGTCAGAAAGAGAAAAACAAATACCATATGCTAACACGTATATATGGAATCTAAAAAAAAAAAAATGGTCATGAAGAACATAGGGGCAAGACGGGAATAAAGACGCAGACCTACTAGAGAAGGGACTTGAGGATATGGGGAGGGGGAAGGGTAAGTTGTGACAAAGTGAGAGAGTGGCATGGACATATATACACTACCAAATGTAAAATAGATAGCTAGTCCCTGGGAAGCAGCCACATAGCACAGGGCGGTCAGCTCGGTGCTTTGTGACCACCTAGAGGGGTGGGATAGGGAGGGTGGGAGGGAGGGAGACGCAAGAGGGAAGAGATATGGGAACATATGTATATGTATAACTGATTCACTTTGTTATAAAGCAGAAACTAACACACCATTGTAAAGCAATTATACTCCAAAAAAGATGTTAAAAAAAAGAAAAAGAAAAATCCACCTTCAGTACCAGTTTCCGTATTTTTCTCTTTTTTTATTCTAAATCATACTCGGGAATATTCGTTTGAGGTTTTTGGTTACTTACAGACTAGATGAGTAGTAACATAATGTATTATTTTATACCCCACCAGTATACATATATATATAAAACAGTACTCTACACACTTTTCTGTAATAAATCAGTTATTTGAATTTAAGCTTATTTTAACATATTCAGTTTACCTGAATATATTTTCAAAGCTATTTTAAAATTTCAGTCTTGTAATTCATAAACATGCTATAAACTATGAGAAAATTTCACTTATGGTCCAAGACTGCTCTCGCATTTGACACTTCAGAGCATTTGAGCCTACCTCGTCTGTGGTTACTTAATAGTATATTTTGAATTACAGTTATATGTGGGCTTGCCATATCCTTCTTCACACAATATATCATCCAACACATTTTTATTTGTGAATAAAATTTGACTTATTATCTTTTAAACTCTTAAATAACTTGCATTTAATATGTTCTTCAGAAATAATTTTTTATTGACTGAATAAACATACTAATACCTTTTATTTAAATAATACTAAATTTAACAACAATACAAACAGTTGAAAGACCCATAGAATATGAGAGCTTAAATGAAGGTTCCTGTGCTTGATTCTTGCCTACAATAATTCAAATAATAGAATGTTAAAGCTTCCTGCAGATTTTATTTTTGGGAAATATAATCATAGAATGTTGCTGTGATTTTTTAAAGCTAAAAACTATCTGACTAATTATTGGAAATGTAACTATTTAAATGTCTCATGTAAATATAAAGTCTCCCTATAGCACTGGGATTTATGTCTAACCAAGCAGGCTTTCTAAATATCACTGTAGTCACCAGAGGTATTCTAATAATCATAATTATCAGTAGGCATTTGTGAATTTTCTACGTTTCCTGATATGCTCTTGTGCAAAAATGACAGAATAATTCAAAGGGCCATGAAGAGACTAGATATGCTTCAATATCAAAAAGCACTGATTTAAAAGAGGGAAAAAGAAAGTTACTGAGTAGCTAGCCTCTGTGTAACATTTACAGCAAGGTAAAGCTGAGAACCAAGGCAGATGTACTTGATCATACTGCTGCATGGCAGGAAGTGGAAACATGGTTGAGATTATAAAGCAATACTGTATGGGCCTTTCACCTCTCACTTTGAGGACTGCGTGGTGGTAAAATGCCACAACTTTTTTTTTTAAAACTTCCCTTTCAGGGCAGTAGAACAGACTGGGAAAAAAAACCAAAAAAAACCTAGCAGATAGGTAGAGGTTCCTATGTATATCATTGTATAAAGAAAGATTAAAATGAATAAAATTCCTGATCTTGACGAAACAATACTTTTAAAGCCTGGAACAAAATGAATTATACTTCTGTAAGCAATACCAAAACACATACACATACATACACACACACACACACACACACACACACACCCCCTACCAAAATAGGTCATTTAAAGTGAAGGATATGAGATATTTTTTCAACTTCTAATTAGTGAGGATCTACATTCTTAATGTTTCTTTACAAAATTCAGATATAACAGAGAATAACAGCCTTCAAAATATGGTATACAAAGAAAACTCAAAGAGGCAAGTTATTTTGCTGCTTGCTTGATTTAAAAAAAAAAAAAAAATGTGGCTACTACTTTGGGAAGTAGACTCAGAGAGGTAGAAGGATTCTCCAAAAAGAAAGATATCCTGGAAATCAATGCTTTTCTTGTATTTACTCTTGGTTTTTTTTGTCTTCCACTCATTCAAGGTCACACTCAACATAAAGTGAACTGTGTGAAAGAATGCAGTCCCCTTTTCTAAGCAGCAGCAAATCTTAGAGCTTGAACCACATTCAAGATAAGTAAACTACAGACAATCTCATAAAATTGGTTGGTTTACCAGATAGTCTACCATCAGCCTCCCTGATATTTATCGAGGTGGAGTTTTCCTAAAATCCAGTTGTTGGGATCACTTTATTTTCTTTTATGTCCTCATCCTAAGATGAGCTTTCATTTTAGACTATTACATAAATTTTTAGAGGACTGAGACTGTGGTTACTCTGATTAGATTTTCTATTCTTGTATCATGATGTCTTGCTCAGAGGATTTGAGCCTACTTTATTTTTTTTAAAAGTATAGTTGATTTACAATGTTTCAGGTGTACAGTAAAGTGATTCAGATATACATATACATTTTTCAGATCTTTTCCATTATAGGTTATAACAAGATATGGAATATAGTTCCCTGTGCTATACAGTAGGTCCTTGTTTATCTGTTTTATACATAGCAGTGTATATCTGTTAATCCCAAATTCCCGACTTATCCCTCCCCCTTCCTTTCCAGTTGGTAACCATAAGTTTGTTTTCTGTCTGTGAGTATATTTCTGTTTTGTAAATAAGTTAATTTGTATCAATTTTTAGACTTCACATATAAGTGATATCATACGATACTTGTCTTTCTCTGTTTGACTTACTTCATTTAGTATGATAATCTCTAGGTCCATCCATGTTGCTGCAAATGACATTATTCATTCTTTTATATGGCTGGGTAATATTCCATTATATATAATATATATAATGGAAGATATATATATATATGTGTGTGTGTATATATATATATATATATACTCCACGGCTTCTTTATCCATTCATCTGTCGATGGACATTTAGGTTGCTTCCTTATCTTAGCTAATGTAAGTAGTGCTGCTGTGAACATTGGGGTACATGCATCTTTTCAAATTAGAGCTTTTGTCTTCCCCAGATACTTGCCCAGGTGCGGGACTGCTGAATTATATGGTAACTCTATTTTTAGCTTTTTAAGGAACCTCCATACTTTTCTCCAAAGTTTGAGCCTAATTTCTACGCATCTTAATCTCTTTCTCATTCCTGAAAATGAGAGAGGAGGGGAAGGTGCCCTGGGATGGTCATCCCTGGGCATTGAAGCATCATAGATTCAGACACCTAGCCCTTGGTTATCTCTGTCCCTGCTGAAGTATTAGTATTAACCCTAGATTCATTGACTCTAATCACAGATCCCTTTCTCTGCCCTGAATGTTAGAGAAAAATGGTGATGCTCTCCACCGTTTTCACTGATCACTAAGATTGGATAATTTGATTAGGTTGAGCCGGTGTCTCTTTCCTTTAGCACTTTTCTGTAGAGAGTCTTTTTAAAGCTAAGAGAGGAATCATTTTCCCTAGAGAAATAGTCTTAGGTAAAATGTGCATGGGAGCCTGTGTTTCCCTTCTGCTCTGACTTTCCATTGACTAAGAATACTGTAACATCTTGCTAAGAAATTGGGGGTATTACTTTAAAGAGCAATAGCATGCTTTACTTTACATATAAAAGATTTAATAGCGACTTGGGAACTAATATGCTGGCTCTTTTGTCTGAACCTGGGAAATATTACATTTTGATGTAAGATTTTGATGGGTTTGATGTTGGTCTACCTTTCGGAAATGGTGTCCGATGCCTCCTTGGTTCTATGAACCCACTTGCCACCCCCAAAAGGAATGTTGGTTAGACAAGAGATGTACCTTTCAGTAAAGGTTATTTTATGGGACATGTGCTGAGGCAATAGCCCGTTTTTTTCTGTGTCTTTTAACTAGGGTGCCAAAAATGCCTGAAATGCTTTTTTGAGTAGTTGTGTGTAGCACAATCTCCCAGCAAAAACTATACACACAGCAGAGAATACAAGTCTTACCATAACATCTTCATGGTTAACTGCACGTGGGACTGTGGGTGGCCTCAGCTTGTGTGGGGCTTCTGTGATTCATAAATATATTGCTGGGAGAACACAGACTTGGGAGCCATATATGCAGAGGAGTATTTGGTGTCCCAGCCGTGACACAGCACTGAGCAAAACAAGAAGAGAGGAGGGGAAGGGTTGCTCTAGACAGGAAGGGGGTTAGGTAAAGTTAAAAGACAAAGATGGGTCTTTCCTGGTGGCACAGTGGTTGAGAGTCCGCCTGCCGATGCAGGGGACATGGGTTCGTGCCCCGGTCCGGGAGGATCCCGCATGCTGCGGAGCGGCTGGGCCCATGAGCCATGGCCGCTGAGCCTGGCGTCCGGAGCCTGTGCTCTGCAACGGGAGAGGCCACAACAGTGAGAGGCCCGCGTATCGCAAAAAAAAAGACAAAGATGGAGACAAATATGTCTGTTTGTTTTGTTGTGGTCCCTTGCATAGAGTGAATAATAGTTCATGATAAGAGCTTTCACTTATCTAGCATTTAGCATGTTGCCAGGCACTGTGCCAAATGCTCTAACAAATGTTAACTTTAGTAATCCACACAATAGGAAGCAAGTACTAATATTGCCCCCATTTCACAGATAAAGAAATAGAGAATTTAAGTAACTTCAGTTTAGGTTACTGAAACACAAGCAAGAGTCTGTGGGTTCCCAGGCTCGCAAAGCAAGCCAGAGGCAGAAGCAAGATTCACATCCAGAAAGTTGTGTTCCCAAATCTGTCCTGACCCACAGAGACTTATTACCTTTCAGGCAGGCACAGCCGGCAGCCACCTGTGAGCCCATCAAAGTTCTCTTTATATTAACCACATTGTAGTCTCTTTTCAGTGAAACACAGGAAAGGTCCATTTCCCCCTCAATTCCCACATCTCTGAACTGCCCTTCTTTTTGCCAATCAGTACCCACAGTCATTCACATTGCTAGTTATTTTGCAAAGCGAAATGGTGTTTTTAAAAACTGTTTTATGATAAAAACAATCTGTGCTCACTGTGGAAAATTTGGAAAGTATAAAGTTGTAATTGAGTGGGAGTGGGAAATATTATATTTCTTTCCCCTTAAGCAACTGATTATTAATATTTTGAAATATTTCCCATAAAGCTTTTATCATTAATTAATTTATGATCATAGTAAATATGTAATATTTAACTGCTATATTTTATTTAGCATTAAATTATTTAAAAAAGTAACCTTGACTCCAAAACCTCCTGTTACGTCTGGCCTACATATTGAATCCATCGCATTGATTTATTCAATAATAATTTGATTTTTTGTTAGTCACTTTTCTCTAAGATAGAGTTTTTTCAGGGAATAAGACATATTTTCTGTCCTCATGGAGTTGAACTTTCAGTGAGCTTGACTGACAAATCTTTCACTAAGTATAATGTAATTATTTAATAATAGGTGTCTCAGTTTTGACTAATGATAGTAGGGTTTAACTTTTGTATTCTTTCTGAATAAAAAGAGTCAAAAAATTGTTCAGTTTATTATTCTAGTGCTGGGTAATAATATTGAAGAGTAGTCTTTTTGTTTTTTTTGACTTTTTTCACTTGTAAGGGGGTGCTTTCCAGTTTTAAGTAAACTGTAGCATTAACAACAAATTTAAAGATTATCCCGAAATTTTTACTGAGTGCCTGTGGCTTTTACACTGCACGTGTTTATGTTCAAAACTAGTCAAGATTAAAAGGAGACTCATTTTAAACCACATTTATGCATCATTTCATGCAGTCGTATTTTTCACTTTTAATGTTTGTTCCACGTTACTAAAATATTTTGGTCCTACACTGTATCCTTTTATGATGGATCACTTAAGCACTGCTAAACTCTGAGCAATGTGCCCTAAACATATTAAATATTTTTTTATTAGAATGGATTGGACTGAATTGCATTGCAGGAATTTATGTTGAATAGGAGCCTATTTCTCTATACACAGAACAAATTATGTTCCATGCTCCCAAAGTTAGAAGTACATTATAAGCTAATGAAATGAATTTTTTGCAAATACTATGTGGTTGAGTATTCATTACTTCTGAATCATTCCATAGAAACTAATACTCATTGTCATTCAGCCTTGATCAGCTTCTTTGCCTGTTAAGGTATAGTTGGATAGCATTGCATTCTGGTGGCAGCATTTGATAAATTTTCTATTTGCTAATGGTTACATGGAATTTCTTGCGGTAGGTGAGCAGTTCAAGGGCTTCAGGAAAATCACGGAGGAGTGAATCCATGTAGAAAGATATCTATGCTTCCTCCCTTTGTCCCTACCCCCCCTCTGCCCTCTGGCGATTTCTCCTCCCTGCCCACTCTGCCCACTTTACCAGGACCCTCGTGTCTTGAAGAACTCTCTCAAGTTGGTTTTAGAAGCCGAGGAATTAAATAAAATTCAGCTAGCTCTTTAGTGTTCATCAGTGCTTTCATCTGTTTGAGCTTCTAAAAATCCCTAGTATGATTATCCCTGTTTGACAGGCGAGGCAGCTAAAATTTGGACAGAAGGGACTGAACGAAGTGGCAAGGCGAGTTGGCCTCACATCGAACTCAAAATGCTTTACTCTTTCCTACTTAACTTGCTGCCTCTCAGGAAAAGCTCCCAGCCATCAAAGGCCATTTGCATCTCTTCGTGAACTGAAATTACTGTTGCTTCCTCTGAGCCATTTTGTATTTTCACCCTTAGTTTTTATCATAGACTTAAAGGTTTTGGAAGAATATCCCACTTTAGAGACTAAGTGGAAATGAGAGTTCAGGGCAAGAGGCTTTTCCCCAGGTCTTTGTCATCATCACCCACCCACCATCCACTCCCTGAGCCCCATCCCTGGTGTGCTGGCAGCAGCCCTGCTGAGACCAACCTCCATCACTGTGGGGTGAGAGACAGTACCAAACACAGTTGGAGGTATAAGGACATAGTCTCAAAGGATGCGCCTGTGTGTACTCCTGTGAAGTGGGATTTTTCAAGTGTTATCCAAGTTACCATGACTTTCTTGACCAACTTGGCCTTTTAAAACTAAGAAATGGCAAGGACTGGTATACTTGTCATGTAATAAAATCTGCTTCCTATTTGAAAGCTGAAAGGTAGAATACTTGTGTGTTCTATATAATCTCTGAATATTCTAATAGACTAGACTGCCTAATATAAAAGAAATCTGTAGAAATCATAGATTTAATTTAATAATAACAAGAGCATAGCACTGTGCTGCAAAAATATTTCGTGTTCTCTTATGTATTATGCTTTTGGTACATTTTCAATAGATGTATAAATATCATCAGAAGTTATGGGGATTCTGTTGAAAGTGCCCACATATCATGAAATCACCAAGTGAGTGATACAGTTGTAAGAAATCATGAAGGAAAATTGTAATAGAGCTCTGTAGGAGTAAAAGCTTTCCTCCTATGGAGCAACTGATGTAATCCTGCCAAAGGTATGACTTTAGTAAATGACCATGACCTTCAGCTATAGTCTAGACCTCATGACATACATTTACTTGTAATAACTTCCTTTCTGGGACAATGTGTTTTTACCATTCGGTCTGTTTTTCAACAATATAATTGCTGTACCAGTTTAATTTTATTTTCTCAAGATACATCAAATGAGTTTAGGAGTGAAGAATGAAATGGATAAATAGATAAATAAGTAGGTAGATATATGCTAAATAGAAAATAAAGAGCAAAGCACATACCATTCATATATGAAAACATAGAATCAAATTAGCTAACAATATAACTACATGTAAAGATATTCCTTTGGAAAACAAATGAATGTTTTCATAAACCTAGATTAGCAAAAGTAATCTGTATGTAATATTTTAAATTAGGTTATTTGGTTGCTTGTTCCATGGAGATAAATGGGTCTGTGGGGGTCTAGAACACTCTATTCCAACTGGTGTCAACTATTGTACAGCGTAGCTACAGTTCAGTTACTGCTTAAAACAAGTTTATGGCATTGCTAGTAACTTCTGCATGTGTTCATTTTTAAGTAAACCAAACCGGAATGTTTTAATCGACTTCAAAATTATTCATGATATTAGGCAATATATAGCCGCTCATTTTTCACACCTAAGTTCTCCTACATATTTTTACAAATTATTGGGCAACAAAATTACAGATTTTCTTTGAGCACAGCTATGTGGGAAATGAAGAAGATGCAAGATTCATGACTGTATAAAACTTGTATCCATTATATAAAACCTAGAGATACTGAAGTTTTCCTCTCACATAATAGATTAAAAGTAACTCAGATATAGGCAAATACATGTCAAAGAAACAAGACACATGTGGCTGTTTAGTGAGAAAAGACTTCAAATGGTAAACATTTTGTAAAGGAAAAGGTGTTTGTGGGAAATGAACATATTGCACCGTAATTTGTGTAGCAGTTGATTTGAGAACAGTTTTTCACTTTCTGGTTTGCCGGAGGCCTTTCTCCTCCTCACTTTCCACTGGCCAAGGTTTCTCTTTGTGTTGTAGTTATCCTTCCTTTGAGTTCCTTTGAAAAGCTTAGGTGGTTTAAAATGACATGCACTGTGGTATATTCAAAATATAAAATAAAATGAATTCTTTTTACATCTCTAGAGAAGAAGAAAGGAATGCGTATATATTATAATTGTCTCTATTCTTTATCCCATCCTTAGATAGTTGTTCCACTAAGAACAGTGCTTCTTAGATGTCTACTAGAGAGATCTGTTATACCCAGTCCCTCCCCAAATATCCATTTGAATATTAATTTGAAATATGAATCAATTCTTCATTCAAACAAAAAAGTTATAATTGGAATTTAAAGAGATACTTTGGGACTCTATTTGTGATTGACCACATAGGAAACAAAAGAATCCCCTAAATTTCTGCTGACACACACACTTTCTCTCACACTCACACTCACACACACTTTTTTTTTTAGGTTTTCACACCAGAGTCTAATGGAATAACTGCCATTAGAGGTATTACCTAATTGTCAGGGGTCTTACTGTAGAAAATTTCACCTACAATTTTTTCCATGCAACTCTAGAATTCAGTAGTTTTCCTAGGGTATTTAAATACATGTGTGAGGTTCTTATTCAATCTCATATTCATTAACTCACTTATTTCTTAAACAATTTTAGGACCTCTAGTCTATGCTAAGAATTTATACAAAGTCTTGTAAGTACACAATTGAACTTCTCCCTGGTGGTCCAGTAATTTAGGACTTGGCACTTTCACTGCCGTGGCCCCAGTTCAATCCCTGGTTGGGAAACTAAGATCCTGCAAGCCATGTGGCCAAAAAAAAAAAAGTTCTTATTTACTTTCTCTTTAGTACATTTTGAAACAAATTATTAGAAGTAAAGGAAATAATAAATGAAATATGTATTATGTGTTAAAGGAGCACAGAATACACAATCTTTATGTTGTAGTGTGGCAAACAGAACATATGTGCAGTCTCCAACTGGGACATTGTGTAGTCTACTCACCTTCTCTCTAGATCAGTTTCTCTAACTGTAAAACTGAGATCACAACTCCTAATCCTCAATGTTATGATCTGGATCAAACAGAAGTATCTAAGACATAGAGTAGGCACTCAATAAATGTTCATTTTCCTCTGTCACCCTCCTCACCCTTGCCTTGAATATATGATGTATAATCCACCTACTGGTTCACTGGTTTGTTTCCAGACCTTGACCAGAGGATGGAGTTATATCAGGAAAAAAAAAAAAATGTGAATGGTTCCAGACACAGCAACTCCTTTTAGCAAAATCTCACCAAAAGAGATTTCCAACAAAATGACAGATGGTTCCAGGTTCAGCATGGCATATGTTGAGATTAATGTCTATATCAAATAATATATTAGCCACTCTCCTTCTCTTTCACAAATGCTGTAAACTCAAAGTTCTATTCCAGTCTATGAGAACTTGGGGTGCAAAGTGTGCAAAAAGTTCTCCAGGGGGATCTAAGGAGTTCTTGCATCTAGGAGCCACCTGAGTACAAATCTATTGGTTGTTCAACGTATGTCTCACAATTCAAGTCAACCAGACTTTGTGGCCCAGCAGTGGAATTGCAGAAGTAAGGGAGAGATTTTTAAAAAACAGTGAAAGAATGCAAGTTTTGTCTTTGGCTAAATATAACAGAACTTTGCATATGTTATCCTGAGATTCATTCAGTCACATCTTGCTTGTTTCTCAGACAAGAGCCCCAAATTTATCACAACTTGTGAATAAAATGTGGGTAGTGGGAAAAGCACATGTCCGTCTGAGGCAGCTGAAGCTTTCTTGGGAAGTCACACATGAGGCAAAACACTCCCTGCTATCATACAGGGTGCTTCTTATTTCTAGGTGATAACCAACCAGATTTACAACAACCCAACTTATTTACTTGAAGACCTCTGATAGGAGGAAATTACTATTACCTGAATAGTAGGCAATAGTATTATCCCAAGTTTGATAACTCCAATCAACGAAAAGTTCTTTGTTATAAATCAGAATCTTAACCCTTCATAGATTGTTCCCTTCCAGTTGTTTTTTAGGTAGTTATCATGTCCCCCTGGAATTTACTATTTTCTTGAACTTGCTTAATGTTTCCTACATGAGTCCACTCATGATTGACATTAATCTCCCTCAGACAAAGTCATAAACTGTGATGTGAACATAGTACTAAAGCATGATTTGATGGGCATGGAGTAGAGCGTCCACACACTTTAATGCGTTACTCAGTCCGAGATAACTTTTACACGGCACCACTATTATACTGTAGACTCGTACTGACTTCATAATCAACCAAAATCCCTAAATTGTGTTTCATTTGCTTCATCTGCTGTTAATTTATATCTTTTCAATCCTGAGCCTAACATTTATTCAACCAATTAGAGGTAGTCTGTGGTTACAGCTTGTCTAGTCCATTTTATACCCAGATCCTGTCAAACAAATCCAATTCTTCCCAAATACATTTTTTATTTTAATATTCCATCTGTAAGCAAACCCACTTTTATTTGAATTTTCAAGGAATATGTTATTTCTTCCCAACGATTGTATTTTAGACCTTTTAATTGAAGGGTTAATGTTTTTCTGAAGGAAAATAGGTAATGTGATCTATCGAAATCTCAGAACTTACAAACTTGGAAAGATTTGGTATTACAGTGTTTCAATGTTTCCAGGTGTTTGGGGTTCAGTAGAAAGCCTCAGTCATATTTTGCCCAAAGCAAGTCAAATTTTTAATTATGTGTAATAAATCCAGGCATATTTACTCCATATATTTCGGGATTCATTTACACTTCAATCACTACGTTGTTATTTTTGAAGAACCATTTGATGTCTGCAAGCCCTTTGAGCCTTTAAAATATGCTTAGAAAACCCAGTCCCTCCCCACACACACACACACACACACACACACACACACACACACATACACACACACACATTATTTGAAAATAGATCATTATGTTTTGCCTAGGGTAAAAAAAATCAAATGCCTATACTTGAGGTGTGGCTTTAACCTTTATATAATACTTGGCAACATATACTCAGCTAAAAATATTCCTATCTGAATCCTTTGCTTAAAAAATACATTAAGGTTTAAACGTTTTAAATGACTATTTCAGAGACTCATATGGCTAACCAAACAGGCAAAAAAGTGTTAGCTAAAGGTCTAGAAGAGACTTTTATCAGCCCTGCATTTCGTTTTATATACCAACTTTCAACAGAAGCATTTCAAAGCCCATCCCCAGTCCTATCTAAATATTCCTGATATTTAGAGCAAAATATCCAACTGCCTGCTGCACTTCTCCAGTTGGGGGCTCAGATTCAGCATGTCCACAGTAAGAAATCTTTTATTTCCATCACCACTGCTACTCACACCCTGGCCACCATCATCATCACCCTCCAATAATATCCTTTTCCCCTTTCCAGGTTTCTAACCCTGTAAATGCTATTAACCATCTACCCAGTTGCCCACTTGAAAACCTGGTAGAATTATGGATCGGGGGAGGAGAATTTTTACATCTTAGTCTGGACATCACCTCCTTTATGAAATCTTAGGATTTCCATCTCCCAAATACTTCTATAATCCACCCAATTTTCTTCAATCCTACTGCCGTAACTTGAGTGCAAGGCAAACATTCATGTCTGAATTACCTTCATAGAATTCAACACACTAAATCTAATTGAAGAGCACCAATATACTCCCAGCTCTTAGAGTGTCATCAGATATACAATCGCAAAGCTAGAAAGCACATTAGGTAGCTTCTAGACGGACAACCTTATTTTCTAGAGGAACAAAGATATAAAGAGCTATTATTAATTTCCTCTCCTCCCATCCTCCTCTTTCCTCACATGAGAAAATATTGTTACTGCATCAGCTTTGTTGGAAAGCTTGAGGGTTATGAGAATTTTAAGCAAATTGTGTTTTAGGACCTTGCTCCAATACGACTTAGACATTAGAAATATGAATAATTTCCAACAGATAAAACTGCACAGCCAGCTGAGCAGACCTAAGGCACTATTTGGTGGTAGCCATTCAGGATGCAGTCAAGCACATTATCCTTGGGGGAGTTGTTTTAGCTGCAAAAGATATAGAGTATACCACAAATGATAGCATTTAAGACTGTAAGGCTTTATAATTCAGCTTTTTTTTACTTCCACCCCAAATGAGAAAGATGGGCTATCCTAACATAGTGCAACACCCGGAAGAGGAGATTTGACAAAGGAGAAGAAAACTGAGCTATAGAGATGGAGAGAAAAGGTACATTTCCTTAAAAATCTTGAATTGAGTCCTGCTTAGTACTTAGTGTGTCTGGTCAAATGATCTGAAGTCTTTAAAATTGCATTGCCTAATCTGTATAATCAGAATTTTAAAATTTGCTCTAGCCATTTCACAGGCAATGATTAAACTCATAAATGATAATAATTTTAAAAATTGTTTAAGTGTAAAATAAATAATGATTCACAATTCTACCTGAGTCCACTTCTGGGAATCGGTGTTTATAGCTGATTATAAAATGAACAGATATATAGGTATTTGGATGCCCAGGTCAATGGGGCAAATTCTACATTTGAAGATGAGAAAGATGAAAGCAATTTCAGAATTCATCTATTACACATAATTTCTTGATGTAACATCAATCTTTCCTTAATACTCATTGTTAACTGGAGTTTTGGAAAATATGCATTTAAAGAGTTAAACATGCGGCCTTGTTTTGGTATACAGATACATTAATAACATTTCCTGGGAAACAGGAGATTATTTCTCATTCTCATTGACCTCTGGCCTTTATAAAAATGAAAGGCCGCAAATAATTCTAAAAGTGGTGAATTAACTCATGCATTTTCAGGAATTATTACCTACCTTTATTTTCAGTTTCCTACCTTTAAGCATCATCAAAACAAGGTACCAGTTTACGCATTGGAACGGAGTAAAAAATTAACTCAAATTTTATATTACCACTTTGTAGGAATTCCTGCTCTGAGCATAAACAGATGAAAATATGTGTTATCTTTAAAACGTAATGGCAGTTTGAAGTAATTCTCTATGTTATCATTCTAAGGTCATTTGCTTTTTGTCCCTATTATCAATTCTTAAAATAGTTTATATAATATACTTTGTAATATCATCTGAAAAAATATGTTTTTACCTTCACAACATCAATGGAAGGAAAAGTGTTCTCCCAATTTCACAATCTAGTACTGGAATTATGTGGCAAGAGAAATTTCTTGTTTTTCTTCTTTTTTTTCGGTAGCATAAACCATTTTAATCGCATAATGCTATTTGGAGCAATTGACCACAGACTAAGGTTTGATGCTGCTGGAACCACAGCAAAACTATCAGAAGCTGTCTTTCTATCTCATGGCTGAAAATTGGGAATCACAGCTCTGACCTTCAGGAACCATAGATTCAGAAACCTGCTCTGGCATTACTGTCCTCATTTTACAATTCTTCTGCCCCGGAGATCCCCAGGACCAGTCATGGGGGGTGGTCTCTGGGAGAACCCTTGATGTCATCTTCACCCAAGGGGTTCACTAATAGCCCCTTGACTCACATGGGAATATCCCCAGGAACTCCCCCCACAACTAGGAGGGCTGTGAAGAAGGGTTCATTCTCCTAGTGTTCAAGCCTAGACTCTTGACCTAGTTAGTAGTACTTCCCTAAGTGCCATCTTCTTGGAGCCAAGGTGCCCCAGAGGCACTGGACTTTGCTTTTTAAAATCTGTTGCACCAGAAACATCATCATGTCTTATAGGTAATGCTACCTTCTCTCCCACACCTAGATTCACCCAAACTTTTGGAGAACAACACATGTTGAAGGGAGATCCCTAGGCAATTCCTCCGGGAAACAAAAAGAAAGAGCACTGATAACTAAGGGACCCCTGCTCTTAATAATATATCAATTATTTACTTATGAAGTAAGTAAATTAATTATTTGTACTATACAGTACAAATAAGTAAGAGTCTATAAGATTAATTGATTTAAGAATACATGAAGATATATCAACTATAATTCCCCTAAACACAATTTTCTATTTCATTGTATACCTTAAGAAAATTTCAATCTCTAAATGACACTTGCTTCACTTCTAATTAAAGTGACAATGCAATTTATCATTCAAATCATGCTATTTTGAGAATGAAATGAGGCACTGATAATAATTGCGTAGAAAAATGGATGTAAACCAGGACTTTTCCCGCAAACTGGAATGTCTGGTCACTCTAACTCTACCTAATGGAGAAAAGAGAAGTGACTAGCTTGGGGAATGAGTAACTGGAGGAAAATTAAATATTCTGCTTGGGGTTTGGTAGAATCACACTGTTCCATAAAATCATCTGACAAAATGTGTCATGGGAGATAGCATTTTTGTTATCTTCAGGAGAAAACAATATATTTTTGACACAATTGCACTTGTTTCAACCTTTTATATTTCACTTATTTTCATATCTGTATCCTTTATTGCTTCGTGGTAAATACCTCGGATAGTTTTGTGGATTGTTTTTTGAAGTATGGTAAAGAACGGCTGGAAAGTAGATTCCTGATTTCCACCTCAAAACCTCTGAATCACAATCTTGAAAGTGGGGCCCAGGAATTTAATTTTTCAAACAATCATCTCGACTGATTTTTACGCCATAGCCTGGAAGAACCACATTGTATAAAAAAGTAGAGAGTATTTTGGGAGAAAGGCATGTTTCGATTGGGTGGAAGGTTTTTGTTGTTGTTATATAACTGAACCTCCTTCGTATAGTCAAATGCAGTCAATTTTTTGTCATTTGCGGTAAATATGTTTTGTAAAGTCTCCAGGAACAATGAATTAAGAGAATACTGAACCATTGCTTTCAAGTGAAAGAGAGGATTAGGTTCCTGCGAGCCTCTGGTCACATTTTTACCAACCAATCAATATATGACCTTGGTTTATGTGGGTTTCTGTTTAAAGACACCTTGTTTACCATATTGATTCACTAACATTGAACTCACCGCCAGTAGCATTATAACTCATGCCTGCATGGAGCTGATCTAACACACGAATTTTCTCTGTAAGGCACATCACAGCCTTCTTGCCCTTAGGAACATACACAGCACTTCAGCATCATACTTGGAGTCCATTTTGGACAGTGAAATAAGCAACAAAAGCCACGAAAATGAGAAAAATGTGGCCCAAATAGACTCCATGAAAACCACTTGTTTACAGTGTGAGAGCTGAAACAAGAAGGCAGGGGTTCCCCTTGTTCCACCTCAGCCAGCGACTCAAATCACTTGCTGCTCTGCACATGTTCTTGAATGACCATGAAAGCACTATGAGTATTGATTTGGAGGGGTTACAAATGATTCATAGCGAATAGTCAAACTCACAAGTCTGTAATCCGTACGTAATGAGGATTGACTGTAGGATGTTGCCCCTAACTCTGATGTACACCTTTACTTACAGCTGGGTAACCTAAGTAGATTCTGAGTGACATTCAAGAGGTAAATCTAAAATGGAGAACAAGAGACCTCAGGAAATATAGAATAAAAAGATAACTTTTCAAACTGTTTTCCCACAAGCAGTGTGTGAGCTTTGCAGGTTCTCTAAATCCTCCTCCGCATTTGGTGCTGTTGCTATTTCAGTCATTCTGATAGGTGGGTAATTACACCTCACCGAGATTTTAATTTGCATTTCCCTAATGGCTAATAGTTTGGCAGTTTTTAAACAGTTAAACATGTGACTACCACTCTTGAGCATTTATTCCAGGGAAATAGAAACTTTGAATCCTCCCCCAGCAAACACCTGTACATGGATGTTCATGGCACCTTTATTTGTAGTAGCCAAAAACTGGAAATTGTCCAATGTCCCTCAATGAGTGAGCAGTTAAACAAACCCTGGTACATTCTACCATGGGTTACCACTGAGCAATAAAAAGAAAAACTATTGGTACACACAACAACCTGAATGAATCTCTAGAAAGTTAGACTGAGTGAAAAAAGTCAGTTTCAAAATGTTACATACTGTATGATTCCATTTACGTACCGTTCTTGAAATGAGAAAATTACAGGAATGGAGAACAGATTAGTGATTACCATCGGTTAAAAAGAGGTGGTAGGAGGGAAGGTGGGTGTGCCACAAAAGGGCATCTAGAGGGATGCTAGCAGTGATGGAAACATTCTGTACCTTCATTATATCAAAGTCAAGATGCTGGTTGTGATTGTACCATAGTTTTCCGGGGTGTTAACCATTGGGCAGAAACTGGATAAAGGGTACATGGGAGCTCTCTGTTTTATTTCTTTCAGTTATGTGAATCTATGATTACCTCAAAGTAAGAAGCTTAGTGAAAAATAATGAAGGAGAAATACTTTCTCAGATAAACAAACAAAAAGATAACTTTCCTTTTTCCAAGTGTCAGTTGGTTCTTGTTTACCAAGTAATTTAACAAGCTCTTATCCTTTAAAGAGGCTAAAGAAAGGTTGTTAGTTCATATGACACAACATTTTTTAAGATGACTTACTAAAAACTATACACCACACATACAACTTCTTAAAAGCAATAAACTTTGATAACTTTTGATAGTGATAATATTGCAGATCTATCATGTGTTCCATCACTGTACTAAATGAAAAACTTAATCACCTAATTTTCATTTCAAAAAAGTTTTCACATGAAGTAATATATATACAGTAAAGTGAATAGTATTAATGCAATTAATGTAATTGGCTCTTTTCGAATGAGGAAACTGAGGCTCAACTCACATGTGAAGGTAGATGACATTGTTAATACTGAAGGTTTGGTTTGCAAAGTAGATGCACAAAACCAGGATCCCATGATTCTGTGCAAATCAGAATCTCTAGGGCATAAACAAAGTTTTAATATGACAACTGAGTTCATCTTATCCACTGTCTCTCTCCATATATATATATATATATATATATATATATATATATATATATATGTACATACATATGATTTTTTGATATATAAGGAAGGGGCTGAGAATAATTGTGTAGGATACACAGGATAAGTCTTTCTGAAAGGGAAGAGAATGGATCTTTTCAAGTTAGGTCTTGTATTAGTTTCCTAAGGCTGCCGTGACAAAGTGCTACAAACTGGCTGGCTTAAACAACAAAAATATATTGTCTCACAGTTCTGGAGACTGGAAGTCTGAGATGAAGGTGTTCATTCTGTGAGCTGTGAGGGAGAATCTGTTCCATGCCTCTTCCCTTAGCTTCTGGGCATTTGCTGGCAATTTTAGCTTAGCTTATATATCTGATCTCTGCATCCATCTTCTCATGGTTCTCTCCTTATGACCATGTCGGTGTGCAGATTTCCCCTTCTTATGAGTACACCAGTTATATTGGATTAGGGTCCACCCTGCTCCAAGAAGTATGACCTCATCTTAACTAATTACATCTGCAGCAATCCTGTTTCAAAATAAGGTCACATTCTGAGGTACTGGAGGTTAATTACTTCAACATATGAAATTTGGAGGGACACAGTTCAACTCATAACAGATTCCTTCCCCCATTCTTACCCAGTGAATGTGATAGGTAAAGCTGTCAATAGGTTATCAAGTGAGGTAGGTCCAAGGTACAATGGTAGAAAACTGTCCTAAACAATAAAAAAAGTAAGCATTTTAATAGATATATTTTTGGGGCTATTTTATCTAATTCAAGAGAATTAAACTTAAAACTCTAAATATTCTGTATTTGTAAAATGCTTGTGATCAACCCTATAACTTTCATTTGCACTGATAATAGAAGAAAATCAAACATTTTCTAAAAGTTAATATTATTTCCTTTCTAAATGTTTTGAAAGTGCCAATGTAAAGTTTTTTCAACTCTTTAAGTGTAGGTAGAGTTGCTTGAACAAAATTAATAGATTTTTCAATCAGACATGTTTTAAACAAACACTCTAAATCAAACCAAAAGTTATTGAAATAGGAATATCATCAGAATTACTCCCAAACTATTTATTTTAGGGAAGCCAAATATACTAAGAAGTAAAAACAAATATCAAAATGTTTGTTACTGGTCAGTGCTTCTTTATTATGAGCGCATTGTTTAAAAGTATACATATTAAAGTTTATGGGAAAGTTATGTGCTACACTCAAGCTGACTTGTCTCTATAATATTCAGAGCAATAATAAATTAAGAAAAAAAAATCCAAGTCGGTTGTTTAAAACTGTGTAGACCAATGTGTTGATTGACTGCAGGGTTTTTTCCCCACTTTTGACTCAGATATGCTGACATCCTGTATACGCATCCTGAGATGATTATTCAAAGCGCAAATTAATGTCATACTCCACACCTTGAAACCTCTTCTGACTCTGTTTCTTTTGCCCTCTCACTCCTGTACACATCAAAGCTGCTCTGTAACAGGAGTAATGGAACTTTGGTGCCTAGGGAAGATGAATGAACATTTCTGCAGAATATTACTGTTGAGCAATGAAAAGACTAAAAATGGGTGGGTGGCTTCAATTGTAAGTCGGGGGGAAAAACAAATTCTAAGAAATCACAGGGCTTGGTACCCATTTGGAAAGATAGGAGCTATTTTTAGATGTAAAGAGGATGTGGTGATTAATATGAAAGCTAAAGCCATGTAAATCCAAATGCAGCAGCTGAATACCAAAAGTGTACTGTTAGACATTAGCATTCTACCAAACTATGGGTAGGGGGGAGAAATTATTTTCCATTTTTAATCCAAAAATGGCTTTCAAATAGCAATGTAATTTGGAGATATTGTACGTTATTAGATAGAGAAAGTGATTTCAAAATTTTATTGGTGCAAAATATTAAATATGTAAAGTATTAAAAACAGCTTTCTAAGAGAATTATGTATTTTAAATGTTGGGAGTAGCTAACTCCTAAATGTCAGTCACACAGGTATAATGGAGGTAGAATTCTTCTGAGTTTTAGTAGTTTCTAAATATTCCACCAATTCACAGCTATCCACTTTTCACAGATGAAATCCTGGAGCTGTTGACCCAAGTCAGTTGTTGTTCTGAAAATACCCCAAATCAACTCAAGAAATTCTATACCAGGACTGTGTCCCTAGCCTTGCAGTGGCCCATTCCTAAACTGCCTTCCCAGACCTTTAACTCTCTGCTCCTCCTCTCTCATCCACTAATCAATTTAAGCTCACAGCCCTTCCCTGCTAGAGTTTAGGTTCATTTTAAGAAGGTTTCAATTGAATAACTAAAAATTAGGATATATTCTGTACACTTCCAGAAGAAAGGAATATAAAAACAGAAATGAAAGAAGATAATTTGATAATGTAGCATAATGAAACAGACCTAGATTAGAAATTGCAAATATTACTTAACCTCTCCAAGTCTTGTTACCTGTTTAACTATAAAATATGGGTAACGATTCTTAGCTCCCAAGTTGTCATGGGAATTAAATGACACTATACGTAAAGATTTTGGTGAACACTACCAGCAGCGGTTTTATTATGTTTCTGTAAATATGTGATTATTATTGTTGGTTGATGACACCACTCTGGCTCTGATTAAAATCACAGATTAGCTCTTCACAAATTATAAGTGTGAAGTAACAAAAGGCAAAAGCAACAGTAACAGTGTGCCCAACGGTCTTCTGGCAGAAAATGGTTAATCAAATCTGAGCACTCCCTTGATAACAGCTTCCACTGAGGGTGACCGCTTTTCTTTACAATCTCTTCCCTTATGAAGCTAGATGGTCAACACATTTAATATACTTTATTAAGTGTGCATGCAGTTATCATCATTTTATAACACTGTCTGGCTTATTTATTACTAAGGAATTGGAGGTGAAAAATCCTTTATCTTTTATAGTCTTATTTTTTTGTTTAATATTATATCAAAAAAAATCTCCCAATGAATCTTTTCTCTGAAGCATGGGAAAAAATTAATAAGGAAATGCAAAATATACCATGTTTATTTTATAGAGGCAATACAATCCCTCAGATTGTATCTCTTCTAGTCAAAATATGTCTAATCTGAGCCTTACCTTCTCCATTTGATCTATCGTATCTTTATATGATTATCCATTTTGTTTGTCATTATCCATTATTGTTTATAGAAGATATCTTCTGTCTTCTCCCTGATGACTTTGTTAGGACTGAACATAGATAACCTGTCTCTGCTGACCCCAATGTGTGCAGACACTGTAGCTGTAATTTTTCAGCTCAATGGGCATAACTCTCTCTCTCTCACTTTCATTTTCTCTTTTGTTCTTCACAATAGAGAGATATGTAAATCCATCAATTCGTCAATCCTAAGAAACAGTGCCACAGTCCTAAAGAATCCCTACCACCCTCCTTATATTGACCTGGCATTCAGGATTTTACAGAAATAAGATTATCATTCACTTAAAGCAATTGCTTTTTTCACATTCTTTCTGATGCAACACAAAGAAGCACCTGAATCCCTGTCTTATCATAGCAAAAGGAGAGTGTGAAAAGACTGCAGGTCACAGATATGAAATAGGTTTCCCTTTGGGAAAAGACACTGAATGGAAAGGGAGATGTTTTGGATTCAGGATTCTGATTCCTTAGGTTCTAACTTTCCTGAGAAAGCCAATGAACATGCTATTTTATAGTAAAACAATGTAACCTGAAAACTATAAGAACTGGAAAAGAATTAAGGAAAAACTTTTCAGAATTGAAATTTGGGACTAAAGGGGGAAAAATCCCATTAAAGAGAAATTACAATGATGATCACCTAATGGAGAAAAGCAAGAACCAAAGCTTGTCGCTACGCAAGGGTAACAAATGATAAGATACAGAGAAGAGACTGATGGCCTTTGAAAGTAGAATTCTTGATCATTCCATTTTGGGACCAGCATAGTATTTTCTTAACTACTTTTCTAGGGTTTAAAAGTCTTCAGAGGCTCCTTCCTCTATCATATCTATCAAGCTGAGTGGACTTTTAAAAAAATCTATCAGTACACTCATTTAAATAAACAAATCCCTAACCCCTAAAACAACAGAAACATGGTGAAAATATTCCTAAACGATTTTCTTGTTACTAGTATTAATCTTTAAATATTGCTCTTATCTGCTCTGCTCCAACTTGTATCACTTCTGTGCTTACTGGGTGAAGAATAATTTCTCAGAGAACCTTTCTACACAACTGTTGGAGGATGAGGCAGTTTATAAACCACCATGTCACTGACAGTGTAAAAACCTGAGCAGAGGGGCTTTGATCTAACAAAAGGCACCAGGCGGTCCAGGGCACTGTCTCTCAATGCCAGGTTGTAGATTAAATGAGATTCCCAACTTGAATATAAACTGGATAGAAATTGAAGACTGGACCCATGTACCACCCAAATATTTTGATGTTTGGCATTTGAACACTTTTTGGTAAATGATTTGGTAAATCATTTTAGAGAAAATGATACCTGTCTCTGCTAAATCAGAAATCAGGTTTTCATTTTTTTTTTTCCAGAAGAGTTTTGTAAGGATAACACCAATTTGGGGTACTACAACACTTAGATGCTTTTTTTTTTCTTGTTCGCATCTTCCTATAAGCTGGTCTGTCGACTAGGAGACACCATCATCTAAATACTCGGTGCCTTTCTTTACCCTCAGAAAAGATAGTCCTGGTTCACGAACCACTTTGACAGCCTTTCCTGGAACATTCTGTATAAAGTGCAAAGTGTTGCCATTTGCATATTCTACTGTTGGTGTGAGGTGATATGTCCAGGTATTGAGTTTCCAGTGGTAAGATGAATAAGTTCTTTTTCTAAACTCGAGGGAGACTCTCAGTGATGAAAGTGGCACAGAGTGTCTCTGACGGAATAAAACAGAGTTATCAGGGTACTCTGTCTGGGGCATTATAATGACTCTGTTGGTGACAGCTTGTCTACTGCCTGGTGGTATTAGTAAAGAGCACTTTTTCTAGGGGAATTGTTGAGCTGGCTTTGCTTTCATGTGATCTGCCAAGGCATATACCCTGTCAAACTGAGTCACTTTGCATTTCACTACGGACAAAGGTCCCTTGGAGAATGGTACCTGGGAGTTTCACTGTCCCAGTACTTTGTTTTTGTTCTCAAGAGGAACCTGTAACCATTTAAAATAGATATTTGCCTCCACCAGCCAAAGAAACCCAGACCAGCTCATTTACACATATAAGCTTAATTATTCCTACCTCACTGAGCACAAAGCACATATATTTAACAGGGTGGTACTGGAATATATCTTCAGGATATAGTTGATCATATTGGTAGTAAGGTCACATACTTCATGCTCAGTAGACAAATCTGAGAAGTGATGGGTGCGGGACTGGGAATTTGAGAGGTATTCTCAGGAACAAGGAACTCAAGTGGGCTTCTTTTTAATGCAACAGAACTAAACTTTGTTTAATTCAGAAGTAGTGACCCAATTTAATCTTATCTGAGGTTCAAAATAGCTTATATCATTTGTTTTTTACAGTTGTACATTTTGTTATCCTATAAGGTTAATGAGAGGAAGTCAAGGTTATAATGAGAACTACAAAAGGGAAATACCACACTGAAGTCTGTTTTTTTTTGTGGTGATTTGACCTAAAGAAAAGGCACTTAGATTCTGAATTCTCATAAAAGCTCATGCTTAATAAGACTCACTATAGTAGTTGCGGGAAAAGCTAATCTTTCAAGACTTTCTGCATAACTTTTTACATCAGGGAGATTGGTTCATTCAGATAATTTACCTTGCTAATATACATTTAAATTCTTACTCAGTAAGCTAAAAAAGAAGAAAAAAATTCCAGAGTAATTAAATCCTGTTTATCGATATTATGGCATGGCACTGTCATGCCATTATTTCACATAGAAAAAAGTAATGAGATAGAGAGTGAGAGGAAAAGAAGAGAAAATAAAAGACAGATATTCTGGTTATAGAAGCTCATTTATTTATCTCATTAATTTAATTTATCTCATTAATTAATATCTCATTAATTTAGCTCATTTATTTAGTTAAGTGACCAAAATGCTTACTATGACTCATGGATGCGGTTAATTTGAAAACCATCATATTAGTGAGTAATGTCTGTCCAATTAAACCTAAAAGCCCAGTCCACAAGCAGCTGACATGTGAAGGGAGCGATACCTGAAACTCGCCAGATGGCTACCTTTTCTTGGTTTAGGGCAGAAGTGGGAGAAACACAACCCAGCCAACAGGACATAACAAAGGTCCTAAAGAATATTCGGCAAAACAAAAGGTTTCTACCTCTGACTACCTCTGGGTGGAAAGATTTTTCAGTATTTTCAAAAGATTATGTAATAAAAATATTCAAAAAGTAAAAGAGGGCAAAAGAGTATACAAATTTGCCCAGATCTGCAGAGAGAAACATTAGCTTTATTCCTCTTCCCTCATATCTCACTTCTCTCCTTTACTGTTTGAGTAAAGAGAACAAACTGTTCACAAGCTGCTGGATGGGAAATTGTACCTGATTCAGCAGTACAAGAGAACTGTGCAGAGCAGCGAGAGTGGGGAATCTTATTGAACACACTTCCTTGGCATCCCTCTGAAAGATCCCCTTTATCTGGACAAAAGTTAGCTACAATTTCCTGATATTGCTTATCAACTCCTTATATTCCTTATACAATTTCCTTATATATAAAAGAGAGAATTGTTGCAACATGTGCTCCTCTGTGATGCTAATAAATAGACTAGCCTTTCACCTGCTCGAATGAGAGGATGTACTGAAGGGAGTGATGAAGCGGATTATCTATTAATAAAAATGAATGAAGGTGTAAATGGATGTATGACATATTCTGCATTTATGAGAAAGTTCTAATATTAATTGAATGGTGAATGAAGGAGAGTAAGAACATGCAAAGAAGAGAGTCAACTTGTACAATTCTTTAAAAAAATCAAAAAGGTATAAATTACCAACCGCCAAGTTAGCTAATTAAGCCTCCCATTAATTTGGAAATAAAAAATCTAATTTTCACTGAACCATCCAATTCCAAGGATTAACTTAAAAGTGAACCATTCCTTGGTATTCTAAGTGTATTCTAAGTGAGTGTATTAGCTTCTTACTTTCAAGAGGGCAAAATGCATTTGAGGACTTCTATTCTCATGGGCTCCTTCTTACTTTGGTTTATTTTAGTAGAGGGTTGGACTAGAATTTAAAGTTGTTTCAGGGGCAAATCAAAGCAGATTTACCTGAAGAAGAGTCGTGCGAAGTAGTCATTAGTTAAAGCAAACCAAACAAACAAAAGCTGTTTGGGTTTGGTTTGCTTTAGAGGAGTATAAGTTGGAACAATTCTTCCGTTTATATATATGACTCTTCTAGTTGATTTTCATTTTCTTATAACAACTTTTATTTTCATGCTACCTGTTGCTCTGAGCAAAAAGCCATAAGTTTCAACCAATTTATTTTATCATTTGGTGTATTTTATTGCTATAATTTTTAGCTCTAAAATATATCTCCTTAGATGAGTGTGCATTTTTATATGTGTATGTGTGTGTATACATATATATTTTGAACTATCATATATTTGAACTAAATAATAGTATATATATTTATTTTTTATACCATATATATATATATGTATATACACACAGACATATATACTATCACTTAGTTCAACATAACATAAAATCACATTATTTAAGAGTAAAAATGTTACAATATTTTATCCCCACTTGATAGCTTAATGCAGTACTTGTGTTTTGAAAATAAGGTGTGAAGAATATATTCCAATAATTTTCAATTAAGTTCCAAATCCACTAAAATTATAGGAGCTGCCTTAAAGCTCCACAGTATGTGGATAGAAGCAAATTTTGTCATACACGAGGAGAAAACAGAGACTGAAGCAAATTCTCAGCAGCAGACATCCGACATGCCATTCTTTTCCTGCCTCAAATGAATCTAGCCTGAAAACACACTCACACATGCTTACAAAAAAGGACAATGTTTCAGAAGTACACTCCCTTATTTTTGTGGTATTTGCTAATTAGATTATTTAAAAATCTGCTATTCCACAAATATTTTAGGAGGTACCTCCTAGAGATAATTATTAAAGGATTACTGGCCATTTACTGTGGGCCAAGCAGGATGCGAGGACCTGGGGTAAAATCCTACCATTTGGTAGAGTGTACAACATTATTTTAAAAGTTTCCATACAATGTTATGCAAACAACTTAACATTTGTACAAAATGTAAGAGTAATAACGGAACTTCTCCCTATGCTTAGCTCACTGTAAAAATTTATACCAAAAACACCCCTACACATATGAGAGGAACACAGAAAACACATTCACACAAATGTCTTATGCATAATGTAAGACAAATTTGGAGAGGTGTAAGGATACTGGAGAAACTGAGGACCTGGCAAAGCGTTTGAAAATTTGCACACATTTTTAATGTAAATGTTGTCATTAATCTCAGGCATCAGACATTTTTCAGCTTCGAAGATGCTACCCAGAAGGGAACTACACTCTCAGCATGCTTTCCCACTTGGAGAGACATATTGTCAATGTAGGAAATTGCCCAGCTAATATCACAGTATTTTAAGACAGGGAAGTCTGAAGTGAATAGTGTGGGCCTATGGAATTCATAAGGGGCCAATATGATCATGGTAAGAATGGGCAGAATTAAGGTCAGGCAAGGGGTACCTGTAAATGACAGTGTAAAAAGGTGCAGGAAGCAAAAGGAGATGGCACGAGGAAGAGAAGAAGTAGAGAACAATTACAGTGCCTGCTCCTCCCATTAGCAGCCAAGAGGGCTCTTGCTGGAGCTTCTTTAGCTATTTTTTATTATGAATTTCTAGCATCAAAACCCCAGCACCAACTGCTGTGGTGATTTTTAACTGTGCAACTTCTGCTTGCATGGAAATTGTCACTTTTCCAACCTGTCTAGTCAGATAATCAGCCATGGCTGTGTCCTAATTCAGATGAGGAAGGATAGGTCAGATCCACAGATGTGAATATGCAGGTCATTGTGGCCTGAGACAAGGCTTGGAGTTCCTCTCTACCTATCCTGTAGGCCAGTCAATTCTGACTTGGAAGACAGTCCATTAACTCTTCAGATGACTCCACCTATAGTTTCATATACAGAGTTAGGTGCTTCTGTGCATCTAGGAGCATGGGTAGCCTATACAGGTGTTTCTGAAGTCCCTGAGGCAGGTAACACACTTATTTTAGTAATGTTTATCCAAGACTTTAAGAAACATTCAGGTAATTGCAAATGCAGCCTCAGCCATCCTGTGCATTTCACACCATAACACCACATGGAAATAGACTTTGAGCAGTAGATTTAGTTGAGAATTTTCTTGTTTGTCAGGTAACTTTTCTCTCTTGATACCAGGGATAGGTAAATGAGTTAAATTGAACAAAGGCATTAAGCGAAAAGGAAAGGAAACAAGATAGCTGTGCATTAAATAAAGCACAATCATGATATGCATTGCTGGATCACAGTTTTGAAGATCTATAGCTACAGTGGGTAATAAATCTGTCATGCAAAAAGTAGTTATACTAAAGATCTTCAGGAAAAGAAAATAAAAATATGAAAAGATTGCACTGTGAGTCTTAAAAACGCCTACTGGAGCCCTTTGTCTTTTTTTTTTACTTGGAGGTATATATATATATATACATAATGAACTATAATGGAGATATATATATCTGATAGTCTCAGATGTGAGTATACAGTAAGTGACATACAACACAACGTTGGAAATATGTATAGATTTTCAGAACTGAGACAGAGCCAGTCCTCCACTTTCATTTAATACTATTCTCAGTGTTGGAACAATGTTTCTAACTCTTCAAAGGGAGAAAGGAAGAAGAAAGAAACGTGTAACCATAAAGTTCTGAAAAGTGAAGCTGAGAAGACTCATCCAGTTTCTTCCCTGGCAGTTTTCTCTAGGTAGATCATATGGTGGATATGTCAGAGCTTTGAAATGTCTAGTTTAAGAGGATCAATAAGTCAGAATTATTTTTTTACAACTCTTCGACACCACTGCTCTATATCCTTGGTCACAGAAACCTTTTCTTCATCAGGTTATGTGGTTTGTCTTACAGTGGTCTCTTTACTTCTGGAGCAATAGTATTTAATAGTAAACAGTAATGTTTCTAATAACTATGGAGTTTTTTATATTTCATTTGTTAATACTGAAATAGCCCAAAAGTACTATTTGAGTCCCAGTAATATTGCTCTTCTACCACTACACAATCTTTGTTGCATCCAATTAAAAAGAAAAGACTCCAATTACTGACACATCTTCAGATGGTACAGTGTGTTCATAGGTCACAATGCTATTTTGCTTTTATGCATGTACAAACTTGGCTTTCTCTCTCTTTTGTTCCTTTTCAGCCCCATCTCTTTACTTCTTTGAAGTTGTTGCCTTCTTCGTCAAGCAAAGTGAGAATACTTACCTAAGTAGGGCATCACTATTTACCATTCCTTTGGTGTGCTCTGAATAACAGAACATGCTCCCTAAGCCAGAGACAGGCTCACTCCATCCTGTGTAGTTTCTGTTCCTGCTTCCCCACACCCAGGCAGTCGAGCGTATTTTATGTCAGAGACGCTTCCTCCCATAACGCTTCTGGAAGTTGAGCAGCGTTACCAGAAGTGAAAAGTAGGCATTATTCCATGCTTTTGATAGCCCACCTTTCTATTCATTCAACTAACTCTTACTGTATACCTAGTATGCACTGGTCACAGTGCTAAGAGACAGGGATGAAAAAAAAGGCAAATAAGGTATAGTCCTTCTTTTCTAGGAGTTCACAAACTTGTGAAGGCAAGACACACAGACAAGCTAGTGGCACCAAGTCAAAGAGTTAAAAAATTAGACCTCTGTTGTCAGATGGTCTTAACTTTGAACCCTGCTTACTAGCTGTGTGACCACGGGCAAGCTACTTTGTCTTTCTACACATAAATAAATGCAGGTGATGTCAATACCTATCTCCCGTGTTTGTTGTGAGAATTTGACAAGCTTATGCAATTAGCACAGTCCATGGCGTGTGATTAGCTTTCAACAGTGATGTGATGTTGTGATGAGATGGGCTCAGGATGGGTGAAGCACAGATTAATACAAAGGCAAGGGAGGGGTGTCCACTTAGAGACACTTAGCGATCACCTCTGGGGGTTGCTCAGGAAGGTCTGGTCACAGAGTGATATTTAACCTGTGAAGAAGAGTTAGAAACCCACAAAAACACTTTCATCCCCTTTTGTTGAGAAACAAAAAACAAACAAACAAAAAACATTGGCCTCTTGAATTAAACTTTCTCTCGGTTGATGAAGTTAGGTGACCAGGATGACTCAGTGCAGGATTGTCGGTATCTGTGAAGCATCAGAGCACAGGCATGATGCTAAGATCTTTTGTCATTGGCTCCTACTTGCAGGTGCCTTCTCTACCGTTCAGTCATAGACGATAGCTAGGAAGATAAGTGAACTCGGGAGAAGCAGGGAACAATACTGCAATTTTTTAATCTGTCACAGTTCTTCCCCCACTTCAAAGTTGACTTGACAACTGCATTTATTTCACAACGCAATTGCTACAGGTTAATAATATTGTTTTATCAGGAAACATTTATCTTGAGGAAGAAAGTTATCCTAATGCAGCAGATAACTTATCCAAGGACAAAGAGAAAGGGGGCTATGTCTTGAGGGTAATGCTAATGCCTGGCATGCTATAAAAATAAATGAAATCTGATTAACACTGTTGGGGAGAAGAATAAGTCATAGCTTCTATGAAATATTATTTTCCTGATTGGAACCATTTCCACTTTTTGTCAGCTTAAAACATTGTATTAAAGATGAGATGACTTTAAAATGGTGACAGATATCTCAAGCCCTATGATTATAAATGGTTGTTATAGGCTTGTAATCCTGAAGGCTTAGTCTAAAGTATTTTCTCCATAAACTGAAAGAGAAACACACTAGGAATTCAGAAGATTTTAATTAAATTTGTTCAGAAAAATTAAATGGGAATTTTAAAGCCTGGTTCACAAAGCATTTTTGATAATGAATTTAATTTATAGAAGAAATTTCTTAGCAAATTTGGTGATGCCAAAAAAGCCTTCACATGCACAATATATGTTTTCACAGAAGCATTATTATTAATTACCCTGCTTTTACTAATTCACAAAGGTTAGTCCATTTTCAGCTTCATTCTAAAGTGTGTGCTTAAACCTACTTTCTAAAAAATGGTAACAAATGCTTTTTTATAGGAGAAAAATAGACTACAAAGGGTCGGACAGTACGATCTTATACATGAAACTAATTTCTTTTCAAAAATAGTTCATTAGTGTATATAGTGAAAGAAGTTTGGGCCAGAAATAAAGAAAGAATGCATAAAAGCAAAATTAATTTTGAGTAGGGCAGCTGAAACACATCCAGAATAAAATCATTCATTCTTGTTTTACTGTAAAGTTGCCTGTAGCATCGTGAAGCATCCTCAGAACGTGTTACACAACTCTGCAGTAGCAAAACTAGGCCATGCAGAGGACAGTGTGAAAGCTGGGATGGTGCAAAAAAAAAGTAGGTGCTGGGTAATAGCGATGCAGGTGTGGTTTCAGTAATAAATCAACCCACTAATAATTATAATATCTTGTATTTATGCAGATCCTTTCTTTATGAAGCCCAAATGTGTTTTTAAAATACAATTCTGTTCATTCAGAATGCACCCCTGTGATTAGGAAGGGTGCAGGTTTAATTAACTCTGTTTTATGGATGAGGAAACTCGCAATGTCCTCTCTCTTTGATAATGTGCTGGATTCAGTATTCTTTTCTGTTGCTAGTTTGGCCTTCATAAGGCAACAGTAGGTCTCAACTGATCACCAAAGTGATGACTGAAAATGCGGACGATGAAGGGAGAACAAAGTGGGTAATTACAGGAAACTGTACATTTTGGTATCAGCCTATCCTTTGCTGCATTTCCAGTGCAATTGGCTAACACAAAAGTGGAACATTTGCATTGGAAAATTCCAAAGATGGTGTTACTAAAAACAAAGCAAAACAAAGAAGCAAGGTATCAATAACTGGATTGTTTTAGATGCACCCAAGCTTTGATGTACATAAATCAAAAAAGGATAGTCCTAATGTATTGTTGTAAAACTTAATTTTTTTAGTCATCTGAAAGTGGAACACACTTATTGAAAATTAGTCATTCAGTTTATTATGTGTTGATTCTTCAGTTGGCTCTGAAGTTTCTTAAGAGAGTAGGAAGAGAAAAAGATAACAAATTCAGAAGTAAAAAAGGTGGTGGTGGGGAACCTAACAATTGTCTGTCTTTCCTCACTCTCAGGGAACTTGTACTCTTCGCCCATCCTACAAATGTTTACTTTGTGCCAACCATTGAATAAGAACCCACTGCCCTGCAGGGAGACTCAAGCACTCTTGTTGTTTAGTTTGTGTTGCTTTGTGTTCTTTTTTCTTTTTGAAACTTATAAAATGGAATCCTCTCTGAAACTTCTGTTGAAAATATACAATTTATGATTATGTCACTCTGGTTGTGCGGAGTGGGAGAGTCATAATGCAGAGCAAAGTTGACCATTTCTTTCAAATATGAAGTGAAGAAAGACAGTTTCCACGTTGTGAGCCCAATGGCCCCTTCCCCCACCCCCTGCATCACACCGTGAGGTCATTTTTACAGTTGGTTTTTCAAACCAATTCATTTATTCATTCATTTTTATTCAACAAATACTTACTGAGTATCTGTTATGCATGAGGCAGTGTTCTACAGAAGCAACAGCACAGACATGCCTTTACTCTTACGAAGTTTATAGTCTGGGGTGTGACGTGGCACTTTGACAATAGAATAATTCATCATGCAGAAGCTTAGCAACTTTGATTCTGAATATCTGGAATGGTATATCAACTGTATACCTAATTTTAAAAAAGTGGTTTTTATAACAAGATTGATAGACTAGGTCTTTAGTTCCAAGCAGCATTAGGAAGATGCCTCAGTGAATGGTGCCTTCCATCTTGTAGTCTCTTGTGAAGACAATCAAAATGTCATTGACAAAAGCAAATTTACCAGTGAGAACATGGTCATTCCCATGTTTAAGCAACAATCTTTCAGTTCTGTAGAAAGTGTAAAAGTGTTCTATTGAATTTTCTGAGATCCGGGGGTGTACATTTCTTTGTCATCTCAGTATGGTGGCACTCTTGGAAAAAGATACTGACATTTCAAGAAAAAGTCACATTGGTGACCCTTTCTACCAAGGTCCCCACTGTTGTACATGGTAGGGCTGTTGTAAAAGTCCTTCTAGGTCATTGTAATAAATCACATGTTTTCAGTGACAGTTGTTTGGAACATTATTTTCTGCAACCATTTCAGAGGAAAAATAAGTTCAGATTTAGGGATGAGTGAGAAATGGATCAATCAGGATCCCATCAGAAAATAGAATCTACTTGGAAATTTAAAATAGAGGGAGTTTGGGCTGGGCAATGGAAAAGCCAAAAGCAAACACGAATAGTGAGGCAACTGAGAGTTTATCAAAGCAGGCAGCACCCCGCCCCCAATATCCCTCCAGACACTTCCTAGTTGGAAGTCAGCTGATATATGGGTATCCAGACAGAGGGGGGATCAGCCCACCTGTGATACACAGAAGAACACAGGAAAAGTCAGTCAAGCCCATCATTGCCATAGAAAAAGTTAAGAAAAAAGACTTCTTACTGTTGAATAGAGATATCTACACAGACAGATGAGAAAAGTGACTGACATATTCTTAAAAATGTTTAAAAATACTCTGTCTTGAAGGATAATGAAAATATTAAGTAGGAAATGAAAAATGTTAAATATAAAAATTAAAACATTAAAAATTAGCTGAAGAGTTTAATGACTGAAAACAAGGTAAATAAGTAAGAGCATCAGCAGTTCTCTACGCCAGAAATAACCAGTTAGAAATTATAAATAAATTTTTAAGAGATCACGGGTATAAGATAAATAAATCTAACCCCTCTCCACATTATGTTTATTAATTTTTTTTATTTATAAGAAAGGAGGGGGGATATAAATAAAGGAAAACACTACCAAAATCTTTATGGGGAGGAATGAAAACAGATCTTAATGAATAATACGTACATTGTTTCTGGGTGGCAGTATTCAATATAATTAATATTTTTTTCCACAAATGAATGCATAGTAATACAGATATGAAGCAAAATCCAAATAATGGTATTGTTGTTTGTTTTAACTTTTGTTTGTGGAACTTATATAAATTTGTTTATGAATAATCTGGAAGAAAAAGTTTACAAAAACAACTAAGTCATGTTTATAAATATCAATGATAAAGTATATTAATTAATATATAGTAAAGTATATATATATAATAAAGTAAAGTATATATACTATATATATAGTAAATATATATATAGTAAGTATATATATATATACTATATATAAAATATAGTAAAGTAAAATATATAATAAAGTATATTAAAATTAATTAATATATAAATATTATAAAATGTTAGTAAAGACCCCAAAGCTATAATCACTAAAATAGTAAGATTTCCTCGCAAGACTAATGAGGTCAATCAGTGGAGCCAGATAGGAAGCCCAATGCACACACCCACATATACACTGACATCCATAAAACTTAATATTTTAAAATAAAATGTCACATTACTGAGAAGGAGAAGTTTCAATCAATAAGTGGCATTAAACATGATGGAATATTATGAAATATTAATATTTATAACATTGGAAATCTTTATTTTTATATTGAGTGAGGAAAAGCAGGATATCAAATTATATCATTAAATAATATCTATGTGTGTATAAAAACAAATAAGCTCCTAAAAAGACAAGAAGAAAATATTTCAAATATATGAAAAGTCTTTAATATTATTAATATTATTAAAGACAGGGCAATTTGTTTTGTTCTGCTTTCCAAGTTAAGCCTAAGATTAAGATTTGGGGCACATTCTTAAAAATAGGTAAAAGTATGTCGAGTCCTTGATAAGATTTGAGAGACAGTGTTCTAAATCAGTCGACCTGACTGAACTCATTTAATTCTCTTGACTAACTTGCAAGAAGCATATTCCCCTTACCCCACTGTACAGATAATGAAACACAAGTCTAGGAAGTATTGGCAGCTTGTGGAAGATCCCTCAGTTACAGAATGAAAGATGCAGGATCTGGGCCTGAGGGAGCCGACTCCAGAATTCACTCAACACTGCATGGTACCACCTCCATCAAGAAGGCGGCATGCACATTCACTGAGGAATTTTAGCTCTTAAAAAGTTCTGTAAGTTACATGTTCTCATCCTCACCTAGGAAAACTCAGTTGGCTATGTTAAGTAGTTTGATATGTGATCATGTTATTTCTCTGATTCAAAGTGAGTATTTTCAGGCACCATTTACTCAACATTAGAGGTCAGTTCACTTCTCCCAGTCCAGGTGTGTGTCTACAGGCTCCTCCTTGACCTTGAGCTCTCAGGAGCTACCACCCTTGTTTCCTGAAAGTTGAGTTATTTGTGTGCTATAGACTGTGAAATTAGAGCCAGTTTCTATGGGAACGAGCTTTATTCAATCCAGAAGGGCAGTGAGGAGTAATTTGTAAATGTTACAGAGTGAAGGAAAAGTTAGCCACACAGCATATCCTCAGTAAGAAACACTATGTCTTTCACTTCCTTTTATCCTGTCAGAAATGTTGCCTTTTAATCCTGTGGAGCTGAAGGAATTGCAAAGTCCTTACCTGATAAACTTAATAAACTCACTCCTTATCCATCTTCATGATATCTAAAACCAAGGAACAGTTTCTCCTCCCAGAATATACGTTGATGCACTCTCTAGTCTTCCTCATCCCCTGAAGTAGACATTACAGTTTTAGAATATATAGAATGAATTACTCTAATAGGATGGTCTTGAATCTTTGAGGATGAGCAGGAAGAAGGAATAAGAATTGACAATTGGGAAAACCAGTAATGTTATCCTTGTCTTTATTTCTGGATGTCCATGCTTTCTCTGTAGCCCAATTCAGATTGTAATTCAAAAATTAGGAGGAGGGCTTCCCTGGTGGTGCAGTGGTTGAGAGTCCGCCTGCCGATGCAGGGGACACGGGTTCGTGCCCCGGTCCGTGAAGGTCCCACATGCCGCGGAGCGGCTGGGCCCGTGAGCCATGGCCGCTGAGCCTGCGCGTCCAGAGCCTGTGCTCTGCAACGGGAGAGGCCACAATAGTGAGAGGCCCGCGTACAGCAAAAAAAAAAAAAAATTAGGAGAAAACCTAATACATCATATTTTTAAGCCTAGCTTTATACATTCCTATTCACTGTTGGACCTTTAAAATATATTAAGAGCAATATTTTCTTTTTAGCCTACATTTTTAAACCTAACAGTTGATAAGTATCTTTAAAAAAACTTTAGAATAAATGATATAATCTCCTGTAGAAACCAATACCTGATAAAATATTTCAGTATTACTAAGAAATAATAGTTTCAGTGCATTTTACCCTAAAAGTATTTCATATATTTGAAAAATAAATATTTGTGTCCATGCTATCAACATAAAAACCACAATGGATTTATAATAATCTAGTAAACTCCTGAAATTAAGGGGATTTGTGGATACATGAAAATATTTTCCAAAAGTTTATTTTGGAAATCAAAATACCTATCAAACACATGAAAATAATGTTTTCCAAGGAACACTCTTTTCCAGTTATCCTTTCTTTACATTTCCTGCAATTTAGAATAATGACATTTAAGAGAATAAATTATTTCATTAAGACATGAAATCAATGTATAAATTATTTTATTAAGAGATGGAATTACATTCTTGGTTTATATTAATAGAGTAATAGAAAAGTAAAAATATATCAGCTAATTTATAAATGGAATTGGTTGTGAACATTTCAACATAAAAGTAAGAAAGTTATGCCAAAAAAAAAGAAATCCCCAAAACAAATGTGCTTATTACCTTAAATGCACCCAGAATTACATTTTGACATTTCAAGTAATGTAGAGAATTGATTTCCCCAGTATATAAAATCTTCCAAATCTATTTCTCTGTGACACATTTTACAATTCTTAAAAAGGACTAGTCCATTCCCCTATTTTAAGGTAAGCCCTTCACTAAACTATCAAATGGTTGTACCTATTTCTTAAAACTCCCACTTCTTGCAGAATAAAAAAGTGCTCACACGGATACCTGTATTCACCATGAAGCAGATTGCAGTGTATGCCATTCCTTTTGGACCTTTTTCCACAGGATTTAATTACTAAAGTGCCCCAAGCATGTTTGCTTTTACATTATTGATTTTGCAAATAAGTAGCACTGTGTTCTAATAAACATGATGACAGTGCTTTCAGTTCATCATTTTATAACTTCAAACAGTAAAATCTAGTTTCCAGGTCCAAGTTTATGCTAGTATTACATATTGCAAAAATATTTTCCAGCGTTCTGTGTAGTAATAGCACAGAGCTGGGCACACGTTAAGCAATCATGAATGTCAGCTAATACTAAAAGAATAGCCAATGTTAGAAGATTAAAAAAATTATACTTAAAAAAATAAAGGTGCCAATTTAAGAAATCTACCCCCCAAAGATTTTAAATTTTCATATTCATATTGACTTATACAGGAAACTCAAGTTATGTTCATCATGACTAATTTTAGATTTTCTGAACTTTTTGCACTTGTTTGTGTTGTTCTTATTTTATGACATTTGTATTCCTAGACTGTATACATTTTTAATTAGCACTGCTATCTAGCTACCTTTAATATGGTCGGTGGCTCTCCTTCTAATTATCTTCTTACAACCGCTATCAGCCTTTTAAAGTTTCTTTGATGTCAGTTTGAAAAGTGACAGTACATTTAGGGTTAGCTATTATTTCAGTCATTTTGATTACGCACTTTGCCTTTTCACCTTCTGGAAATCACATGACCCTTGCAGACTTAAGACCTTTGCCTAATTACCTATCCAATTTTCTTATCTTCCTCTTCCTTTATATGTTTTTTTTTCTTCTCTTAAAGTTCCTGAGTGCAATATAGCTGTGGTCACTGCCAAAGTCATGGTAACCTTGTTAGGACTCTCCCCAAAGTCTTCACAAGATAACCAGTTAATGACTTATTGCTTTATCTCAGGGTCATGTCATTCCTAAAACTATTGTCGTTTTTTGTTCTTTAACAAAGTGTTAATTAATTTGACCAACGTTTCCTTTTATTCATTGTTTAGGAGAGAATAATACCAGCACAAAGTGTTTAGTTCCTATACTTCGTTATGTAGATAGTTTTTTTACATGACTGTCATAGTTTTTCTATCCCATGAAAATATTTACTGCATTCAGCACTTTTTAAAAGGAACATAGTCACATTTATATGAAAAAAAAAGTTGAATTCCACAACAATAGGACTGTATGATTGTAAGATTTTTCAGATATGCCATTTATACTCATGATGTCTGGAAGACTTTCTTGAACTAATGTCTAAGCCAGTGGTTCTAAAAGTATGGTCGTCTGACATCTGGGAGTCTCTGAGACCCTTTCAAGGGTCCTCAAATTCAAAAATATTTTCCTAATAGCAAAATATCACTTGCCTTTTCACTTTTTTGATGTTTATACTAATGATGGAAAGCAGTGGTGGGTAACTGCTGGTGCCTCAGCCTGTATTAAACTGTACTAGGAGTCATAAAATTCATTAAAGATTGTCCTAGATAGAGCAGTACAAATTATTAATTTTATTAAATATTTACTCTTGGGTACATCTTTTTAATCTTGTGCATAACAAAATGGGAAGAATGCATAAATCACTACTGCATTTGAAATAGGATGGTAATATTAAGGAAACATTTTGTGTGATTGTCGGAGTTATGAGTGGAACTAGCTGCATTTTTCATGGAAAACCATTTACCCTTGAAAGAATGACTGATAGACAAAATGTAGTATTGGTAGACATTTTCTCAAAAGATCAATAAAGGAAATCTGTTACTTCAGGGAAATTCTAACAGTATTTGTTGCCAATGATAAAATTTGAGCTTTCCTGTAAAACTTAGAATTTTGGAGAACTGTATCAGCTACAATGAGCTTGACAAAACTCCAGTAATTAAAGAATTTTCTCATGAAATTATTTATAATAATAATATGATTATTTTGATGTGTGTAAGCATTTGGAAGATCTGCATAACTCAGTGAAATAGTATTTTCCAAATGACCCAAGGCTTGATGTTATAAAATCACACATGGGTAAAAGATCCATTCAAAGTGTAAGACAGATCAAAGGATTTCAGTGTAACAGATACGATTTCATACTCCACATTGTTACTAATTTTTAAGAAACTACTACTTGTCTGGTTTGGAGATTAGTTCAGAGAAGCATATCCACAAATATCTGGAAAGTTGTCTATTAAAGTATTTCTCCCTTTTCCAATTACATATCTTTGTGAGGTTGGATTTTCTTCATATATTTCAACCAAAACAACATATCCCAACAGATTTAATGTAGAAACAAACATGAGAATTTAGCTGTACTCGTTAAGCTGGACGTTAAAGAGGTTTGCAAACTGTAAAGTAATGCAACACTTCTCACTGAATATTTTTGGTGGGGGGATATAGTTAATTTGTATAAGGAATGTTATTTAAGTTAGCATAAAATTGAATTCTTATTTGTAAATGAGTCAATGAATATGTAGTTTGTTTCAATTTTAAGTTCTAATGTGGTAAATATCAACAGATATAAACCACATAAGTAGAAGTTTAATAATTTTTCAGGGTGTAAAGAGGTCCTGGAATAAATGGTTTAAGAAATGTCACTCTACGGACTTCCCTGGTGGCCCAGTGGTTGAGAGTCCACCTGCTGATGCAGGGGATACGGGTTCGTGCCCTGGTCCGGGAAGATCCCACATGCCGCGGAGCGGCTGGGCCCGTGAGCCATGGCCGCTGAGCCTGCGCGTCCGGAGCCTGTGGTCCGCAACGGGAGAGGCCACAACAGTGAGAGGCCCGCGTACTGCAAAAAAAAAAAAAAAAAAAAGAAATGTCAGTCTAAACATTGATTTGCCCAAGTCTGGGTTCTGGGATTTCTGTTTCTGAGAGCATTCATTCCTAGATAATCTCATCTATGCTATGGCTTTAAATGCCATCTCTAATCTGGTAACTTGTAAATTCATATGTCCAATCCTGGCTTCACCCTTTAACTCCAAACTTATGTATATTACTGCCAGTGAACAATTTCTACTTGGACATCTAATAGGCATCTCAAAATTAATATTGTCCAAAACCTAACTCCTGATACTCCACTCTAAACCTGTTCCTTTACCAATCTTCCCTCTTGCAGTACCTGGCAACGTCCAATCTTCCAACTGTTACAACAAAAACCTTGTCTTCATCCTTGAGTTCTCTCTTCCGCCATATGGCAGAGCCAACTCAGAGCCATCAATCTTATCAACTGTACCTGCAAATCACACCTCAAATATGACTAGTTTCACCATTTCTCCTGCTACTTTCCTATCCTGACACAAACAGCATCATCTCTTACATGGATTATTTCAATTAATTTCTAAACTGATCTCCTTTTGTATATGCTTGCTTCCTCAGTCATTCAGGTTAAGTTAGGTTATACTCAAGCAACCAGTACTGCCAGAAGTTTGGTTTGTCTATCTACCTATCTATCTATCTATCTATCTATCTATCTATCTATCTATGTGTGTGTGTGTATATATATATGTGTATACATATATATACACATATATATATATACATATACACACTCACAAATGTAATTACACATAATTTGTAGATCTCATAATATATATATCTCAGAGTGAGAAGATATATATATAATTTATCACAATTCAGCTGGGAATTCTCCATGTTTCTTCACTCAGATCCAAGCAGTTGGAACAAAGTCTCATGAGTTACTAGTCTCCATGGAAAAAAGAAAGATCTCTAGTGGGTTTCACAACAGTGATTAAATTCTCCAGCATAAAAGTGATAGGCATGACTTCTGCTGACAAATCACTGGCTAGAACTCGTCACATGACACTACCCAACTGCACCAAACCAGATGATCTATCTTTGTATGAACCTAGAAGACAGAGAGCCATAAGTATTTGGTGAATAGCATGCGAGTAAGGAGTTCCCATTTAAACTCAAGAAAGGAAAGATGAATTGTTCTTTGAGCATAAACAAGTAACCTTCAAGTGGTTTTGAACTTTTCCCAATAAATCACTCCATTGTGAACAGTTTATTTTCTTGTCCCAAGAAATGCTTTATCTTTTGAATGAATAGCTTATTAAACAACATAAAAGAGAATATTCTTTAAAAATGTGTAGGGTTACATAAACGAAGCTGAATTCTACTGAAATAAAGTATCATTGTTCAGAATTTAAAGAGTTAATTCAAGATTTTGCAATTATGTGGTAACTACATGATACCTCCATCTTTCATAGAATTCATGCCTAATATATATATATATAAATATTTATCATATATATGGTATATTTTATGCTATTTATGTATTTCATATATTTATATGCATGTTGATTAAGGAATATACACCATAAAATTCACCCACTTAAGTATACAGTTTGATGATTTTTAGTAAATTTATACAGTTGTGCAGCCATCAGCACAATACAGTATTAGAACACTTCTGTAACCTTATAAAGCTTCACATGACCCTTTACAGTCATTCTCTGCTCCTACCCTGAGCCCTAGGTAGTCATTATCTGCTCTCTGTCTTTATACTATTGCTTTTTCTAGGAAGTTAGAATTCTTGGCATTCCCTATGCATATATAAACAAAATAATGGGTCCCTAACATTTATAAACATATATCTAAAAGGAACAGCACATAGTTGTCCTCAGTGTCAACTGAGGGCAAAATGAGGAGAAATATGTTTACCCAGGTGGAATTTTAAACATAAAAGGAACTTCCTAACCCCTAGGGAAATATTTTAGAGCATTATGTTAGATAATTAAGAAACTTTCATGGAAAAATAGTTATATTTCAAGAAAGGCTGAAAAATGATCATGTCTGAGATCTGAGTTTCCTTCAACTTTTTATATCCATTGCATAATATCCAAGGTCATTTTCTTATGCAGATTCTATAGCTGGAAATCTTCCCAGGTAAGAGAACGGCTACCATGCATCATTTAAGACATAGGTGCTGTCACAGAGAATCTTAGCATGATTCATTCCCAAATAATGAAGCAAATGAATGAAGTTAAAGATGTTCACCTTTGATTACTCTAAAATATCTCCCACACTATTCTGACCATAGTGCCTGAAAAAAGTACCTTTAGAATAAAAAAAAAAATCTTTGAGCTTCAGGTAACTTAAAGATAGGTTATCTGGTACTAGTCTCTCCTCTTAAGAAAGTTATATTTTCTTAGATTATAGTTGTAGGGACCGTAATCTGTTCTTTCAGGTGGATAACCATCACCTGAGTACAAACAATAGATATCCCCAGGAAATGTGAACTGTTCTAGTCATCTGATAATGTGTTTTATGGAACATAGAATCAGAGAGAGAAAGAAAGTAGAGAGGGAAAAAGTGCTGAGTTCTTTAAAATAAAGTTAATGTAATCTTTAGGATCATGGCCAATAACTGACATTTGTAAAATGAACTTATTTAAAATGAGGACAAGGACAGAGCTAACTTTTTTGGGGAGAGTTAGTTGAGTGAAGATTATTTCCATTATAATAAATTTTGTAGCACCTAATTTATTTTAGTAGACTTTTTATTAATCTCTCTCTTTTAATTTTTCTTTCTTGAACAAAATGAGACTATTTCTGGAAGAGATGACCATATCCTATCAGGAAACTGTAGTCAATGGGATAGTAAACTTGTCATCAAATGGCAGTAGTCAAAAAATCCATAGAAACACATTCAGCACGTGTGAGACATTGGATGAAGACATTCAGGTATGACTGAAGAGTCATCTGCCTTAAAGCTGACACATTCATTGTGAGCTCGTGCCAAGACAAATGCAAGCAGAACTATAGCCTGGAAATACTTAAACATATTACTTGAATTCTCAGAAGTATCATTTTTACTTAAAGTAAACATTGGCATGCAAAGCCAATAGTCTGAGTAATCCGGTCTTGAAGTGTAACTTTATTTGTTATGGGGATTTGCTCAGGGAAGAGAAAGGGAAAAAAATAAACCCAACCTTGCTTCTTCTACTGCAGAGAGAAAATAGTTGTTTCTGCAACACTGGAGACATTATTTGAGGCCATGTAAGTGACTCTGCCTCAAGCTACTTTAACAGTTCACAACTAAAACTTGAATTAATTGTTTTTAGTAAAATGTTCCATTGGCACAGGCACCCGGGATGATTGTTGTCTCTTTATTAGCAGATGGATACTAAGCTCTACCAGTGAGAATCCTACGCTACAACCAAGTAGTTGGGTCACAGTTGCTTTGAACCCAAAACAAGGAGCTCTCTTAATTCTCTAATGACTCCCCTCTCTTAAAGAAAGTGGAGTTGATGAGAAACTTAAAATCCAGGTGTCATCAGCTTGGAATCCATGGTCATTCTAGATGCTGTGGGGCTGCTGTGGGGCCTCTGTGATTGTAAATGAAATCATTTGTGAATGTGTGTATGTTTTTACTCTTCCAGGGTAAAGTGTCCATGACTTTAATAAGACCCACAGAGAAATCTATGATGATAAAGTCGTTTATATAGGAAGCACTTGTGTTGTAAGCCTCTACCCATGTTTTGGCTGACTCCTCCCTCATCTCATGGCTCCCTGTCGCCTAGGGAACAAGTCAAGATCACCAGTTGCACCACTGACTACCATTTAGCACTTGTCTTCCCATCTCCACATTCTTCTTCACTCCCATTACATTGCCGCTGTGATGAGAACAGCTTGGACTTCAAGGTTTGTTTTTCCATTATAGGTATGCTATAAAGCATTCCTGAAAGTACTCTCTATTCATTTCTTACAAACTTTATTCTTTTAACAATTCTTCAAACTTATTCTGTTTTGAAATTTCCAATTTGGAACGATTGCTCCTAAATTTGCTACCTGAATATCTTCCCAGCTCTCTGACTACTCCTTGTCAGTCTCTTTTGATGGTTTCCCCTCATCTCCGTAACCTTTAAACTCCGAAGTGTCTCAGAGCTCTGTCCTCAGGCATCTTCTCTTTTCCATCTGTAGTTTGTCTCTACGTATCTCCTCTAGACTCATGGTTTTAAGTACCTTCTATGTGATGGTGAACCTGAAAATTAGACTTCCAGCCCAAATCTCTACCCTAAACCTCAGAACTGAAATCCCATTGCCTTTTGATATTGTCTCTTAGATGTCTAATAAACACCTCAAACTTAATACTATTTGTCCCAGTATATGGTAACTCTATTCTTCTAATTGTTTTGGCCAAAACTTCAGAGTCGTTGTTGATGAATCTCTCCCTTTTGCGCTCTCTCTCTCTCTCTCTCACACACACACACACACACAGACACACACACACACACACACACACATGCACACACACACACACACAGTCCAACTCATCAACAAACCATGGTAGCTTTACCTTCAAAATACATCCCAAATCTGACCACTTTTCACCAACTCCACCACCAATAGCCTGGTTCAAACTTGTATTATTTCTTGCCTGGATTGTTGCAATAGTCTCCTAACTGGTGTCTCTGCTCCCAGTCTTGTCCTCTTCAGTTTAGTTTCAACGGAGCAGCCGAAGTGTCTGAATTAAAATGTACGTCAGATCACGTTACTCCTCTATTTAAAACACCTCAATGACTTCTCATCATTCTCAATATAAAAGCCAAAACTGTTCGTAGGACCTTTAAAGCCCTACATGATTTGACCTTCCCCTTACTTCTCAGACATCACGACCTACTACTCTCACCTTCACTCACAATTTTAGCAACTTTTTTAAATGATAAAAATGGGGTAAACTGCTTTTATGCTTTTTAAAATATGTAATGGCCTATATGGGAAAAGAATCTAAGAAAGAGTAGATATATGTATATGTATAACTGATTCACTTTGCTGTACACCTAAAACTAACACAACATTGTAAATCGACTATACTTTAATAAAAGTTAAAAAAAATAAAAATAGAATATGATGATATCAGTTGTAAAAGTTTGGTGACAAAATACACTTCCCTACATTCAAAAAGGCATTTGTTCACACACCGTTCAACAAGCATTTTTGTAAAATGCACTTCCTCTTCTGTAATAGTCAACTGCCGAGGTAGATTAGAGCTGGTAAGTTCCTCCAAGGTAGAAAGAACTCTTATGTTTGGATTTCTGGCAATGGTTCATTCTCATTATGCATGCTACTGTTGGCATTTGACTTTGGGGGGTAACACAACCACACATATCGTGGACACTTTTGCATAAATGGAGCCTACATATTATAGATGGAATGAAACAAACCCACGTTGCTCCTACATCATATGGAGCGTGTTTTAGCTTGTCTTGGCTTGGGCTGCTGTAATAAAAACACCATAGACTAAGTGGCTTATAAACAATAGAAATTTATTTGTTTCTCACAGTTCTAGAGGCTGAAAGTTCAAGGTTAGGTTGCCAGCATGGTTGAGTTCTGGTGAGGACCCTCTTCTGGGTGGTGGACTACTGACTTCTCATTGTATCATCACATGGTGAAGAGCAGAGAGGAAGCAAGTTCTCTCATGACCCTTATAAGAGCACTAATCCCATTCATGAGGGCCCCATTGTCATGACCTCATCTAATCCTAATTTTCTCCTAAAGGCCCCACCTTCTAATACCATCACATGGTAGGGAGAAAGGTTTCAACCTATGAATTTTGGGGGGAACATTCAGTTCATAACAGAGTATCACATTAGAGATTAACTTTCTGCTATTGTGCAATAGTAATCTTGTAGTAACAGGTCTGTTTTGTTACTATTCAGCATTGAAATAAACAGGTAACATTTTTAGTATTGACTTTAGACAAGAACACAGTGATGTAGTAACCAGAGAACTGTGCTTAGGATCAGAAAAAATCTAGGTTGATCTCAGCTGCAGCTTGTTCTCAGTAAGTTACCTTGCCTCTATCAACATCAATCTCTTCATCTTCTTTGTTATAAAAATCAAAAAGGAAAATTTACATAATAATGTTTTGTAAACTATAATTCATTGCACAGATGCTAGGCATAATTGAATCAATTTTACTGCATGTTTCCTTAAAATAAAAGCCAAATTGTTTTGAGGAAACTGGTTATATATCAAATTGAATTTTAAACATTAATTGTAATATTTTAGACCACATACTTTTGAATACTTTCATTTCATGCACTTACTCATATCATCCACAAGAAGATTCTACATCCAAATCCCTGAACTACTGGCCTAGAAACAATTTTCAAATAGAAAAATTGTAACGGAGCAGGACCCTATGGGCCCTTCCTGGGACAGGCCTTCCCCCATATCCTCTGCTTTAGCTCCTCTCTGAAGTACCTAGATAATAGTATTTGATGCAAATTTCCTGAGTTGTTTTGCACATGTGAAACACCGCCCGCCCCCCCCCCATACTTGAAGACCATGAGCACATAGCCCCAGGCCTCCTGGAGCCTGAGGACTGATAATGTTAGCCCCTGTGACACACCACCCTGCTGCCTCACCACCAGACCATCAGAGAATTGTGCACAAGCTTATCACATACCCTGCGACTGCCCCCCCCGCCACGCCCATCTTGGCCTTTAAAAATGCTTTGCCGAAACTCTTCAGGGACCTCAAGGCTTTTCAGGGCATGAGCCACCTCAGCTCCTTGCATGGCCTTGCAATAAACCTTTCTCTGCTCCAAACTCCGACGTTTCAGCTTGATTGGCCTCACTGTGCATCAGGCACACGAACTTGTGTCAACAAAATGATTTAGTATGTCTTGCTCTTGGCAAATCAAAGCTGACTCCTTGATAATGAATACTTTCCTTCAATCCACTTAAAGTTATCTGTTCACTATTCATTGTACATTATTTGCCTGAACTTGACATAAAGCTTACCAATTTGTCTTTTCTTCTTGTAAAACTGCATTAGTCAATTTCTAGCTTTCTGGTACTTTTTACATTGCCTGTTATTTCTTAAAGATTATTCTGCAAATTCCTTTGCAAGTTTTTATAATGTGCCAAATTTTGTTAAAAGGGAGGCATTTTTGTTATTTGAGATTTTAATCTAGTATTAGTAAAAGGTAGGCTAACGGCTATTACAAACAATCCCCAAATCTCAGTGGCTTAACATAACAAAATTTATTTCTCACCATGCAAATTCTAATGTTAATGTTTACAGTCAGGCAACTCTACTGGAGGCTTTCCCTCAAAAGGTGACTTGGGGATCAGCTTCTTCCATCCAGTGGTTCTTTTGTGTTCTTGAGACCTCAAAGGTTCTGTTGGATTCTTTGCCTCTGACTTGCAGTCAGGAGAACAAGGAGGAAGCAAACTGAGAATCATGCAGAAGATTTTTGGAACCCAGACTCAAAACCCTGGCATGCAGCACTTTCATTCACCGTCTTGAATTGCTCAGAGCTAGATGTGTGCTGGGAAACGTCTTTCTCTCTGTCAGGAGCAGCAATGAAATGGTTGTGCACACTTAGCGTTGTCTCAGCTAAAAACGTCTTTCTTGTTAAAGTTTTTTTCTACCTCTTCAGATTAAATACCCATCTTCCGCTGAAGAAACCAGTAAAAATGGAGATGAAACAGTTGTACTTTTTGTAAACCTGTTACAGTTCTTCCCTCAGTCAAACTGTTTTGAAATAACTCCTTTGGGTTGACATCTTCAGATTTTTGAATTTCATTTTATTCTGGGTATTGAACCTTCTGATTCAGTTCTTAAAGGGTTTTGCCTTTGTATCAAAGGGTGTGTGTCCGTCTTCTGCCTTCCATATGTGTACTCTTAAAAACTGGGTTTTCTGTGCAGCCACCAGCTCCTGCACACTTGTTTTAATCTTTGCTTCTTTACTCCTGTCACCACAGAGATGTTCTCAAAATCATGCTCACCTCCACATTTCAAACTACTGTATGCTTGCATTTAGAATCTAGTCTGCAGCAGCAAGTACTTTGCTTTTCTTTACCTTCTGCAACATGTCCATTATGGTCCTGACAGGTTATACTGTTCCTTGGCTGTAAATCACATGATCGTTAGCCATAAACACACAATACACACACACCATTTGTCACACCATCTATCCACCCAGCAGCTCCCTCTGCACACACTGTATAGTCAGGATTCCTCACTCCCACTCAGGTTAGCACTGCCATCTGTGATGCCTCACTGCTGGGAAGTTCTGCTGAAGGCTTTCTGCATCCTCCATGGAGATAAAAGCAAGTCTCTTGAAAACCCATAGGTTCTTTTATATACTGGCTTGTCTCTGTGTCCCCCAGGTTTCCTCACAAGCTACTGAGACTTCAAAGTTAGAGGCAGCCTTCGGGCGCTGTAATTAAATAGAATGCATTTCATTGAGGTTGAACAGTTGCCCCTAGTAAGCAATACATCATCACCCTCAGTATATATTTGTAAGATACTTTGAGGCCCTTTCCTTAGAGGAAAGTTATAAATAAGGAGACCTTTTTTTTCTGTAATCCTTCAAAAGCAAAACAGCTTTGGTTAAAAGTGTTCTATACCCTTAAAATAATAAAATAAAGTTGAGAGTTGTAGAATTTTAATGACTGATTTTAAATTGAGCTGTTACCCAGAAGTAGAGCAACGGTCCTGAAATTTCTGTGTTCTTTTGTTTTCCCAGGTGTTAGCAATCCCTCCCGGCTTAACTGGCTCTGTGTTTATCCCATCCTTTGGATCATTAATAATGACAGTAAATAAAACCCAACCTAGGAAGCTAGTTCTTTTAATCTGACAGGTACTCAAGAAGCAGTCACACCTCAAAATGAAGAAATACCCAAAGCCAGAAATCCCTAAGTTTCCCATGTAGTAACTGAGCTATTCAGCAATAAAATTCATTTTTCTTTAGATGCTTGGCAAGAGCCTTGGCAAAGAAGCCCACAGTCCCCAACCCCCGTAACCCTGGGCACCATCAGTACCACTCACCCTCCCTCTGCTGCTGTCACAATTGGAACTTCCCTGAAAAAGATGGCACGGAACGGCTTTTCTGATTGCTCCTTAGTCTTTAGAAGTCAACTCATTTTACCTTTATTTAATTTTAACATCTGTTTAACAGAAGACATATATTTTAGAAAAAATAGAAAAATTAGTTAATTTTTTTAAATCACTCATAATTCCACCATCCAGAGAAAACTATGATTATCAATTTAGCATGTATTATAATAAAAACTTTCTGCCCATATTATTCCAAATACATTTTACAAGTACATTAATTTATTTACCCAAATGGGAATAATCTATAATTAATTTCCCATTTTAATTAAGAAATAAAATACTGTAGATCATAATAGGCAAGTAAACATCAATTGTCTAGCTAAGAAATAGAATGTCACTACCATTTAATCACCATGTGGGTCTCTTCCTGACCCCATCCCCCATATCACCAAGGAATTTGACGTTCCTTTTTTCCTTGTATTGTTTTCCTTGTGGTTTTACTAAAAATATATATATGAGTATATACATAATGTATTAGTTCACTTTGTTTATATTTAAACTTCATAAAGATGATGCTATAGACTAAATTGTGCCCCCAAAATTCATATGTTGAATCTACGAACAGTGTTACTGTGTCTATAGGTAGAGTCCTTAGGAGGAAGTTAAGATAAAATGAAGTCAAAAAATTAGGTCCTTAATCCAATAGGACAGTGGGCTTAGAAGAAAAGGGAAATTCCTCTCTCTCTCTCTCTGCCACGTGATGACACAGCTAGAAGACAGCGGTCTGTATGTAAGTCAGGAAGAGCGTCCTTAGACTATTCAGCTGGCAACTTGATCTTGGACTTCTCAGCCTCCAGAATTGTGAGAAAACAAATTCTGTTGTTTAAGCCAGTCCATGGTATTTTGTTATGGCAGCCTGAGTTGACTAAGACAAATGATGTGATTTTTAGTGTTATTTGTAGGCTGCTTCTTTACTCAACATCATGGCTCTAATGTCATGCCTGTAGCAGAATTCTATTGCTTGACTATATAACAGTTTATTTTTCCATCCTTATACTGATGTATTTAGGTTGTTTACAGTTGTCTGCTATTATAAACATTTTATAAACGTCGCCATTAATCCACATCTTTACCAACACTTGGTATTGCTAAACTTTGGTTTTAGCAATCTAGTTGGAGTGAAATGGTATCTCATTGCCATCTTTATTTGCATTTTTCAGGTTATTAAGAGACTGATTCTTTATCTCAGTTTATAGGTCACTTGCATTGCTTTTTCAAGAAATGTGTACTTCTGTATTTTGTCATTTTTCTACTAGCTTTTTTGTTTACTTCTTATTGGTTACTATGACTTACTACACTTTCTGTTTGTTTGTAAGTATTATATGATCAAAATATTTTTCCCCAGTTTGTGGCTTCTCTTCTTACTCTCTATGTGATATCTTTGAACAAAAGATTTAAACTTTTATGGAATAAAATTTATCAATATATCCTTTGACATTTCTGTTTTGTATTATATTTTTAAAATACTCCCTATCTAGAATGTAGAGAGGCATTTTATGGTTTCAGGTAGAGAATACATTTTCCCCCACAAGGAAAATTATTTTTCCCCAAACAATATAGTGTATAGTTCATATTTTCCCTACTAATCTGTAATGCCATCTCTGCCATATACCCAATCTATCTATCTATATCTGTCTATCAACTTCTATCTTTCTGTTTATCTATCATCTGTGTTCTGTGTTGTTTCAGTACCTAATTTTCTATCTTTTACTTGACAGCACTGTCTTTAAAATAATATAGCTTTATAATAAACCTTGATATTTAGTAGCACAATTGTCTCTTCTTCTTTATATATCTTAGCTGTTTTTGGTTCTTTGCTCTTCCATCTATATTTTAGAATCAATTTGTCAAGACCTGAGGGGAATTTGTTGAAATTTTTACTGGGATTGCAGTGAAGCTATAGATAGATTTGTACAATGTATTGTAGTGAGGGAAGCCAAGATGCAGAAAACCATGGATACTCTGATGCCGTTTTTATAAAATAAAGAAAAAGAGCCCTACAGGTGTACATGTACGTGTGTATGTGTGGGGGGACTTTTCTAGAGCTACTTCCTAACAAGTTATAAGATTTTCTAGTCCCATTATGGGATTTTGAAACTTCTCCAATTCTCTATCTCAGGAAAGTGTCCCTTGGGTAATTATGATCCCCCTTGTCAGGCACAGTAAAAGACCCTGCGGTGGCAGGTTTTTGTTTTGGTCTGGCTTTTCTTAAACTTCCAGCCAGAGAAAGCAATCCTGAACTATGCCTTCTGTTGCAGGGAACAAACTTTAAGTAGAAAGATCCCTCTCTTTTCTGGGCCCAAACCCAATGGCAGCCTTCATTCCTCCATAATAAAAGACATTAACAAGGTCTACAAAGATATGTCCATTTATTTTCCCCGACAATAACCACTTTCTGAGGGTGCTCAATTTCTGTGTGCACATAATAAATTCTCAATAAATATTTACTGAAAGAAGTAATATGACTTAATCTATACAAAGTGTAGCAGACATTTATTAAAAAAATCTCTGGCATGTGGATGAATCATTATGCATGCACATAATAAATACTTAGTAAACATTTATAGAAATAAATAAAGAAGAAAGTAATCTCACTTTATACAAACTATAGAAGACACTGCTTAAAAATGTGTGGTATGTGGATGTCTCACATAGTTTCAATGTTAATAAAGATTTTACCAATCTTTCTTGTTGTCATTTCTTTCAGTTTTTGTGAGAGGGAAATGAATGCCTGCTCACGCATCATCATCTTTCATCAAGATCATTCATTTGTACTATACTGCACTCCTTAATGATATACACTTAATCTGAAAATGTAACACAAGTCATACTCATTTTACTTTTTTCTTTTTGAGCTTCAATGTGTTTCCCACATTAATAAGTAGCATTTCTTAACCTCGATACTGTAGAATTGCTTTTGAAAGTTTTAAGATTACTGTGGTACCAGAAATTTTTTCTAGTGCCCTCTAGGACACAACTTCATAAAGGGCTACTTTGATCTCATGGACAGCTACTTTCTCCCCTTTTGGAGGGTGACAAAAGTGACATCCAGAAGAACTTCTCTGAATATCCAGCGTACTCATTGAGTAGCAGATAGAAGAGCTTTACTGTTGATCTGATGTTGTTAGCTAGAAAATAATCTTAACCCACTTATTTTGAGGAAACTTTAATTATATTCAATTTGGTGATAAGTGAAATAACTGAAATTAGAGTTGTCTGTGACCCTAAATGGAAGTTATTTCCTATATGTTATTATATAATTGTTATATATTATATTATTATTTTCCAGATCGTTGAGTCTCATTGCAAATCTTCTAGGGGTGGGATGAAGAGATACGTACTTTGAACAATCTCCTTTGGGTTTCATGCACACTAAAGTTTGAGGACCACTGACCAGCACTGTATAAAACCCAGAGTTGAAGATATAATAATTGCTAAATAAATACTTAAATTAAAAAATATTTGGGCACCCTTACTTGTTAATTTTCATTGATAAGAATGGATATATAATTAGAACCAAATTTGGGTACTGGAAAAATTTCTTAAAATATGCTGATTATTTTGAGTTTGTTTGCCTGTAATCCAAATTTTCCAGGTAAATGTATACTTTTTCTAGGTTTAATGGTCTATTTTGGAAGGAAACATGAGATGAGAAATAGATTAAAAATATGATTTTAACTTCAGTGGAACCACAAAATCTAGACTATCCATTAACCTTTATCAAACATTATCTGAATTATAATTCTTTTTAATTTTCTGTTTAATTATATCTTTTTTCCAAGTTCTTTGTTCATTCTTTCTAGCAACCATCAAAACTTACTTGATGACAATTCTTATTTTACCAAAACCTTGATTTTTAAAAATATTTTATCAAAGTATGGTTAACTTACAGTGTTGTGTTAGTTTCAAGTGTACATCAGAGGGGTTCAGTTTTATATATATATATATATATATATATATATATATATATATATA
>NW_020837967.1:4398819-4436007 GCF_003676395.1 Aethalodelphis obliquidens | reverse complement strand
TATATATATATATATATATATATATATATATATATATATATACACACACACACACACACATACATACATATACACACATATATATATAGTTCAGATTCTTTTTTATTATAGGTTATTACAAGATATTTAGTATAGTTCAAGAAAGATACAGTAGGATCTTGTTGTTTACCTATTTTGTATATAGTAGTTTGTATCTGCTAATCCCAAACTCCTAATCTATCCCTTCCCCCTTCCCCTTTGGTAACCATAAGTTTATTTTCTATGTCTGTGAGTCTATTTCTGTTTTGTAAATAAGTGCATGTGTATCATATTTTAGATTACACATATAAGTGATATCATATGATATTTGTTTTTCTCTGACTTACTTCACTTAGTATGGTAATCTCTAGGTCCATCCATGATGCTGTAAATGGCTTTATTTCATTCTTTTTTATGGTTGAGTAGTATTCTGTGTGTGTGTGTGTGTGTGTGTGTGTGTGTGTGTGTGTGTGTATCTCAATCACATCTTTATCCATTCACCTTGTTGATGGACATTTAGGTAGCTTCCATGTCTTGGCTACTGTAAATAGAGCTGCAGTGAAAATTGGGAAACATGTATTTTTGAATTAGAGTTTTCTCTGGATATATGCCCAGGAGTAGGATTGATGGATCATACGGTAACTCCATTTTTAATTTTTTAGGGAACCTCCATACTGTTCTCCATCATGGCTGTACCAATTTACATTCCCACCAATAGTGCAGGAAGGTTCCTTTTCCTCCACCCCTCTCCAGCATTTATTTGCAAACTTTTCAATCATGGCCATTCTGACTGGCATGAGGAGATACCTCGTCATAGTTTTGATTTGCATTTCTCTAATAGTGATATTGAGCAACTTTTCTTGTACCTGTTGGCCATCTGTATGTCTTCCTTGGAGAAATATCTATTTAGATCTTCTGACCACGTTTTGATTGGGTTGTTTGTTTTTTGATATAAAGCTGTATGACCTGTCCATGTATTTTGAAGATTAATCCCTTGTCAGTAGCAACGTTTGCAAATATTTTCTCCCAGTCCATAGGATGTCTTTTCCTTTTGTTTATGGTTTCCTTTGCTGCACAAAAGCTTTTAAGTTTAATTATCTCTCATTTATTTATTTTTGTTTTTATTTCCATTACTCAAAGAGATAGATCCAGAAAAAATATTTCTGTGATTTATGTCAAATAGTCTTCTGCCTGCGTTTTCCCTGGGAATTTTATAGTATCTGGTCTTACATTTAGGTCTTTAATCCATTTTGAGTTTATTTTTGTCTATGGTGTTAGAAAATGTTCTAATTTCATTCTACTGTCTACTTTCACTCTAATTTCACTCATTCTATTTTCATTCTACTGTCCAGTTTTCCCACCACCACTTATTGAAGAGACTGTCTTTTCTCCATTGTATATTCCTGCCTCCTTTGTTGTAGATTAATTGACCATAAGTGTGTGGGTTTATTTCTGGGCTTTCTATCCTGTTTCATTGTTCTATATGTCTGTTTTTGTGCCAGTCATACTGTTTTGATTATTGTAGCTTTGTAGTATAGTCTGAAGTGAGAGAGTATGATTCCTCCGGTTCCATTCTTCTTTCTCAAGATCGTTGTGGCCACTTAGGGTCTTTTGTGTTTCCATACAAATAGTAAAATTCTTTTGTTCTAGTTCTGTAAAAAATGCCATTGGTAATTTGATAGGGATTGCATTGAATCTGTAGATTGCCTTGAGTAGTATGGTCATTTAAACAATATTAATTCTTCCAATCCAAGAACACGGTGTATCTTTCCAGCTGTTTGTGTTGTCTTCATTTTCTTTCGTTAGTGTCTTATAGTTTTCAGAGTATATCTCTTTTGCCTCCTTAGGTAGATTTAATGCTGTCATAATTCTAAAGAAATTAAATTGTAAATATAAAGGTCTAAAATATCAATACACTTGTCTTATATAGATTAGACATAAAGCCAGCGTCATTGGCAGGTTTCAGATATACTTTGATATATTTGGAATATCCAAAACAAAGACAATATGTGTGTGTTGTCTTTAATTAATATGTATGTATGTGTGTGTGTGTACACTTTTGTGGGAAGCATATAGAACTATTAATCTCAGAAGATCAATACATATTACAACATCCAGAATATTTGTCAAAAAAGCAGAAAATGGGCTTCCCTGGTGGCATAGTGATTGAGAGTCCACCTGCTGATGCAGGGGACACGGGTTCGTGCCCCGGTCTGGGAAGATCCCACATGCCGCGGAGCGGCTAGGCCCGTGAGCCATGGCCGCTGAGCCTGTGCGTCCGGAGCCTGTGTTCCGCAATGGGAGAGGCCACAGCAGTGAGAGGCCCACGTACCACAAAAAAAAAAAAAAAAAAAAGCAGAAAGTTATAATACTCTGTCCAACATTAGAGTATGTGTTGAATATGTACTGTGTTTCATTGCTAGTGGCAAAGACAAAATAAATTTTTATTTTGAAAATACAGTGTGGTAAGTGTTGCAGTGGAGATTGGCAAGCAGAGGAAGTCAAAGGGATGGTGGGGACCAATAAAACCAAATTTCATACTTCTAAACTCATTTCAAGACTAACATACATCACTGAATTCATGAGGGTAACAACAGAGGGTAAGACTGTGTAAGTGGAAAAATGATGATCCAGGTCGAGCAAATCTGGTAACTGCTCAAGTTATGTTTTTCCAATTTTGAACATATATTTTTTTAAAACATTCACAGTAACAAGTCAGCTGCCCATCTGTTGTACCAAACTAAACAGAGTAGAGTGTGAATAGGTCAGAAAGTATCCAGTGGGACCTCTTAGTTGGTTAAAGAAAACTGGTAGAAATTATTTTGTCCCCTTAAGGTAGTTTTTGTCATGATTCCCAGTAATTGAAATTTTCTATGGTTGTTAAGGAACCATTAAAAAGCCGTTTCTTCATCAATTAGAATCTTGCTGCCAGATTGTATGACATTTCGTGAACCAGATTTAATTTGTTACACATTGTTCCAGAAGGTGAGATGAGATTAGAGGGACTTGTGTGTTAGTTGAGAGATGTATTTTACACTGACTTCTCATGGTCCCTTTCTAGTAATTCAAATATAACGGCATGATCTTGATTAGTTAATCTTTCCACATCAGCATTTTCAGATGGTACTTCACGAAATTTTCACTACAATTAAAAAATGCAATTAAAATGGATTACCTAAATCAAAGTCAATCTTTAATTACTGCATACTATCTAGATCCTTATTTCATGATAGAACAGATAAAATTCTAACAACTGCAGTGCTAATGCCTTCATTATTAAAAACATAATAATACCAGTCTTTTGAGGCTCATCTCATTTCCTATCAGTTCCTTTTTTACGTTGTCATCAAGAAGTTTGCTTCTTTTCACAGCCTATTGCCTACTTAGTCCTGAGCTGGTTTTTATATACTTCTCGAAAAATTAAATTATACAAAGTTTATCTAATTAATCCAGGTCCTTTCATGTAAAAGGGATGGGTGTCTCAACTGAACTTGCCCTAGTTCTCTTTCACTTTTACATTTTTTGCCATTGTTAGCTATTGCAAAAAACAAGTAAGAAGATTGTGGGGAGGGGGAGGAAATACTTGGTAATTCTGCTCACTATCACATGAAGTCTTGGGTTCTAAACCTTGTCAGTTTGCATGCATCGATTCACTGGCACATTTTGCCAAGTTTTTCAGTAGTGTTAATATAGGATAGTGAGGTGAAAACTAACAGACCTAAAAGTCAAAGGGCCCCAGTGTCAATGTCCATGTATTAGTTATGTAACAGTGGGAAAGTTCCCTAAGCTATGTGAGTCTCTATTTCCTCGTCTGTAATATGAAGACGACAAAAGTACGTACCTAGAGGCATTGTTGTAAAACTCAGAAATGATTTATGTACAGTTCCTGTTGCATAGTAGGTACTCAATAAAGAGTGGCTATTTTATTATGTCTTAGTATTTTCTGTGTTACTATACAACCTATCTGGCTATCAAGATAACATCTTAGTCTAGGAGTCTATAAATATTATACAATCAAAAATGTTATTGGTGGACTCTGAACTTAAATATGTTGGTATTTCTCCAGTCTCTCAATATTTGCATATATAATAGTGCTTGTTAACCAATATCTGATGTTAAGTACATGTAACCCTGAAATGTCTTTATGAACTACCTAACAGAATATGGCATTACATCAATCTTTTTCAAAAAGCTAAACCAAAATAGCCTTTAGCTTCTGGCAACTTAAACTCCAGCAAAACATTGATACAGATTGAGTTATTAAGGGATCAGAATAAATAGTTAACAAATTGGTTAAGTAGTTTTGCATTTAATAAAAGACCAAATGATTTTGAGAGTAGAGAAATAATTTCTAGACTTGCATATCAGTGGAAAACCCAACTGTTCCATGACACAGAGAAGGCTTACTTAGCAATATGGAAATTCTGAAACATCCTGTTATACTGAAGGCAGAAAAATGTAGTAACATGTGGGTGCCATAACTTGAGAGAAAAACTAAATGAAAAATTTATATACTGTCATAAAGACTGTAGAGGGAATTGGTCTAGTTCTGTGCGGTACTATGAATGACATGGCAATCAAAGGTGAGGATATTGATGTGGAAAAGACCAAGCGAGACATGGAGAAGAAAATATTGACAGTGAAGCTAAAAACAATGATTAGGATTTATCAATGCTAAAATTATTCAGTCTACGAAATGATAGGCTTGATTGGTCCAAGTTTATGCCAGTGAATCTATGGCTAGTGTTCTCTAGATTGAGCAGTTAATATTTATTTTCTTCACATGGCAGTTCTCTATAGTCAGCTTCAACTTGAGTTAAAGAAATAAGTTAATCATCATTGTTGTTCCTTTTGTCATGGAAGAAAAATAGATTCCTTGAGGATTACTGCCTTTTGTATCATGATGAGGCTTTAACAAAAATAAACAGCTCTTTCAAAATGTCTTACAGATTGACATTTTAGTTCTCATGCTTTCCTTGAAGATTAAATATTCTAAGAATCCAGTAGCCAGGTATATTTTATAATGTCCCTGAATGCTGTATAAATACCAAGTTCAATGTTGCATCTCTTCAGTTCACAGAGGAAGTCCAGAGGCAATATTTTTTTGCTAGAAAGGACAGCAAATAATCAATATACGACACAAAACTACAGGGTCTCTGAGTACATGAGTAACATGTGGTATCCAAAAATAAAAAAGACTACTTTAAAAATTACAGTAGCTTTTATGAAGAAAAATTTTACAGAATTCCCCTTAGCTTAACTCAATTTGAAAGAAAAGACATTTCATAAATGAGAAAAGTGTGTGAGTAGTAAGTAGTTAATGCATAAATTTCTGATTACTAATTTAATCTTAGGGATAGTTAGTGTAAAAGTAATAACATACTGCTTATGTAATAGGATACGCAGCCTTGATTTCTAAAATAAAAACAAAACTGTGTGCTTTTTGGAATGACCCAAATGTTGAGTACTTTTTCCCTCTGGTTAGCTTTAGTAACCTGTGTTTTATTCTGTAGTCTATCCTTAGGTCAATGTTTGTGGAAGACTCTTACTTGATATAATTTTTCTTTCCAGGTAGGAATGTTTTTCTATTAATAGGGTTTTATTTGAAAAAACGTTACATAGTTAAACATAGTCAAACACTTTCAGTAAATACCAGTTTTGATAAAATTAGCATGCTTATTAATCAGGATTTCTTGGAAACTTCAACAGGCTAAGAGGAACTGTGAATCCTTCCCAAACCTGTTATTTTGTTACACTTTATTAGCACTAAATGCCATAGGACATAAAAACAAAAAGAATTCACAAAATGAATTCCTAATTTTTGTCAAATGTTTCGCTTGGGATGCTTATGCTATAAGCATGACGACTCATGAATATAAATCAATTTGGGAAAGACCTAAAGATGACCAAGTCTTTCATCACCAGTGCCCTGTATCTACGTATGCTCAATGGGTACCTTCTAATTTTCCAAAGTGACTCAGTTCAGTGATTCTCCTTACCTGTTTTGACGACCACATACAGGTCTTTTCATAAAGAAAAAAGGGCCTTTTGTTTACTTGTTTGCTTGCTTGCTTTTTTCAGGGGAGCCAAAAATGTATATAATAAAGTTTAAATGTACTTGAGTCTTGGGCGGCCGCCTCTGATTTTTAGCGTGCACATCACTGCTCAGGTAACCTAGATGCATGTTTGTTTGCTCAGGATTAGAGTCAGGCGTTGCCCAATACTTCTTAGCTGACTAACACCACCAAGACTTACCATGGATATAAACAGCCATTTTTGAAGATGTGGTCAATCTTTTCTGCCTAATTAGGCTAAGAAAAGATTATCAGAGTTTTTCTAAAGCAATTATTATTAGGAAACCTTTTTTAATTAAAAAATTATCGAGCCAAATATATTTTAAAAGGAAATTCTATCTCTTAAGATAAGCACAGCCTGTCTTGGCCTGGGTGGTGCAAACTTAACAAAATACTCTCCACCATGGCCTCCACCATTTTTAAAGGTTCAATTCTGGCTGGCATAGGCCAAAGATATTAAATTTCTAAGCTAATATTTTTAGATGATGTTGCTGGGTGGGCCATACTCTAGCTTTAGGTTATTTCCTGGCATCTACCCTGCAATTTCTGAGACCATTTTAAGCCTCATTAAAAATTTTGCACTCAAGCAAGTATTAATCATGTGATTATCTGGCCCTTAAAATGCCACCCACCTTGATTTCAGAATGTTCTGCCCTGACTTTGCCATCACCCTCATGAGGGCTGCTCTTCCCTTTAGCACCAGGCTCCAGGAAGACTGAACTTCATTTCTGATCAATCTTTTCCTAACCTGTTTCATTTGCCACAAGCATATTGATTTATTGGGGAAAAAATGTAAGGATAATTCTACAGTAAAGTTCAGCTTCTTCACTGCTGTTGCTAAGACAATGATAGAAACTGGTCTCCATATTTGCCTTGATATTTTGATTTTGTTCCCTGCAGAACTCCCCCATTGTGGACTTTCCCATAAATAGGGTGACCATAAAATTTATTTTTCAAATGGGAGGACTTCTGAGAATGAAAAGAGGTGCTGGTGATAATTATGCCTGGACAGTAACCGTAAACCAGGACTACCCCAGGCACACTGAGACGTATCATCACCTTGCTTTAAATGCATGGGTACTAAACAGCAGAGTCCTAAAGAGTCCTGGTCAACGAATAAAAGGCCATGAATACTCAGTAAAAATGCATGTTTTTAATAAAGGTACATGGTGAGCTCAGAAAAAATTTAAGTAGGAATAGATTGTGTTTACCATACTCTCCCCCTTCTCCCTAACTCGGCTTCCTGTTGTACCTCCTTACTCATGCTTCTTTACGTTACACTCATGTAGCTGTCCAGTTGAAAATGTGCCCGGGCAGTCATGTTAGAATATATGAAATAGAAGAAAGTGCATGCATGTTTTTCAAAATTCTAAATGTGACCTGGGGAACAGACCTGTTGGGGAGTCTTTGCAGGGACACAGCAGTCTTAGGACAACTTGTAAATTTACTCTTGTCTTTGACAGATGCCAAAGACTGGTTTAGCTGAATTAGTAGTAGATTGTCTCCTCATAATTTGGGAATAGGTTCCTGAAAACTAAGCTTACCCTAAGCTAAGAGCATTACCAACCTTTTCGGTTTACTACTGTTACCCACATAGAGGAAATCAGACAGTCTATTCTCAGATACTGTATTTTGCTAGTGAAAATAAGGTCTTCGCTTTGCCTCCCAAAGAGCCCTCCATACATCACAGCTCATCACTATGTCTGCAGTTCTGTTTCAAATGTGGTGCCTGTGGCTGCATGATGCATAATGCATCCAGATTGAATCTAGAAAGAGAAACTTTAATCCTCTTGGTGGTATCTTTCTGATAACAACAACCTTTGTTTCAAATTTTCGATATCTCCATGAAAGATTTTTTTTTTTTTTTGCTACGGTTGTGAAATATAAAATCTGATACCTCCAATCAGATGGAAAACCACAAAATTACATGCCTAAATAAATGAACCCGAGAGAGGGAGAATGTGTGAAAGATCATGTGGTTGTACCAAGCATAAAACCACCACAATGTGTGTGCTTGATTCAAAGAAATCTGAATGTAGCACAAGAGAGTGACTAGAACAATTTGTTTTGTTCTGGTCAAGTATGATATCTGTCCATTATTGCTGTTATTTTCTTAATCTCATAGATTAGGAGTGAGCGTGAAATTGCTCTGACCTAGTTATTATTCTGGATTCAATTTTCAGGTTTATGTTAATTATCAGAAAATCAAAAAAAAAAAAAAAACACAGTACAATAATCATATGTTTCCTCCATCCCAATTTTCAACTGAATTGGTTGCACTATTCAGATCAAGGTCAATGTCTGGGATTAACAGACCATATCCATCAGCCTCATCTTTAAAATGAGACACTCTCCTTGCTTTATTCTCTGTCTGTGTGCGCTTTGGTGTATTTTTAAAGTCATTCATTGTTCACGTGTCCAGATACAGCCTTTAATGAAAAATATTTTTTCTCAGCATCACTGTTTTTTTAAGTAAAATACAAAATCCCTTAAAACTCCTATTCTATTTCACATAATTTACTGGTTTACACATTGCCTGAAATCAAGAGTGTATAAACTTGTCAGTTTCCTGCATTTGAAATCCTGAGTGTAAATCTGTGTATGAGATGGAATGGAAAAAGCAAAATTACGGTTGGGCCTTTAAAAGAACAGTTAATGAAATGGGAGGATTCTGAAAGAACCCTATTATTCCACATTAAGTCCTAAGTAAAACTGAACCTCTCTTTAATGTAGATGTACTCATGAAAAGTGATATAGAAATTGGATTTTTAGAAAAACAGTATTTATTCCTCTAAAAATGATTGGCTTTAGGTAACATTTTACAATTCTAGTTTGCTTCTGTGAAATGTATCTAGATTCCAGATCCTCTTTTCTTCTTTGGCTACACTTCTGTCTAGGGAATCTCACCAAATCCCATGGATTTAAATAGCATCAGCCTGTTGTTGGAGCCCAGAATTACATCTCCCTGAATTCTGCCCTGATCAACAGTGTTTACCTCTGTCTACATGGGAATGCCCAATACCCCTCCAAATCTGACATGCTAGTGTGGGGTTTTCCATACTATTAATAGGATGACATTGTCCACCTGGTTGCTCAAGTAAAACCTGGGTGATAATCTTTATCTCTCCTTTTGCTGCTCTTATTTATCTCTCTTCCCCAATTCTCTTATCTGCTTTCAAGTTTACTAGCAAAATGTATCCTGAAACCAAGTTTCCTCTTCATCGAGTCTAAATCTAGTCAAAATCACTATTGTCATCCCTCTTGAACTAGTACAAAAGCTTCCCGGCTGCTCTGCCTAACGTTCCTACTGTATATTCTTCATTTAGCAGCAGAAATACACCTCTTGAAATATAGAAAAATCATATTACTCCCCTGTTAAAATGGGAGGAGAAAGACCTATACGTTCATAACATTCAATCAGTAAAAAGGAAAATAGAGATGTGTTAAAACTTTGGTGATCACCACTAAGTCTGTCTAAATGTCCACTGAAATTATTTTAGAGAACAAAGTTTAAATACTATCGCCTTGACAAACTGAACGTTTGTGTGGTAGATAGATACAGGCATAGGTAGAGAGTTGAGATAGAGATATCTAATGATGTTATTACAGATGGAAAAAGAAAACCAGAGAGAATTAATTAATTCATTTTATTCATAGTAGAGTTTCATTTGACACTATTGAATCATCATACACCATTTTTCACAAAAGGAAACTTGAAGAAATGGCAAATTTCAGAGGAGGGAGAAGGAAATTACAAGATGATTCTAAAACATTTTGTTGTTCCAAAACATAAAGAATTACTCAAAGAATGAAAATCCAGCAAAATGACAAGGGCTCTTATTGACCAAATACAGGAAATCTGAGTATAAACGTGACAATAAGGACAATAAGGACAATAAGGAGTTGAAACCTGTTGAGTAAAATAAGAACACAAGAGCCAAAGCTGATAATAAGTAAACAAACACAGGACACACGTACATACGTACGGATAGCAAATAAGGGAGACAAGAGAGTTCTTTTCTATGGTAGAATGCCAACTAACAAATGTAAAAGGAATGAGTTAGAAAATAAGCATTTTGAAATCATTACAATTATTGACCCATAGTGCATATATAAAAATTGGTTACATATTAGAATAAAAGATCACTTTCAATTCCAAAAAGTAGAAAAATCACATTCAGCAATTTCTGATCTCAGTGCAGTAAGAAACCAAAATATCAATGATAATATTAGAAATGTAAGAGGAAGAGAAGAAAGGGGGAAACAACACCTGGATATAAGAAAGAAAGAAAGAGAGAGAGAGAGAGGGAGGGAGGGAGGAAGGAAGGAAGGAAGGAAAGGAAGAGCAAAAGAAGGAAGGAAGGGAGGATTCCATTTTTATTTATTTATAATGTTTTATTTATTGTGTGATAATTCTATAGAAAATTTATCTCCCTGTATATCCCCTTACCTTACACTGTTTTTGATATAATTGTCTTGGATATTTTTTCTGCATTAATTTGGAACCATATCAGTGTACTAATTTTTGCTTCAACTGTTAAATATAATTTAGAAAACTCAAGAGGAGAAGAAAAGTTTATTGTATTTACCCATATTTTTGGTTACTGTGTTCTTTCTTCCTTCCTGGGGTCCCAGGGTTCTTTTATTGTTTTCTTTCTGTGTAGAGAACTTGCTTTAGCCATTGTAGCATAAGTTTCTGGTGACATATTATCTTATTTTTCCTTTATCTGAGAAAGTCTTGATATCTTATTGATTCCCGAAGGATATCTTTACTGGATATAGGATTCTGACTTGACACTTCTTTTCTTTCAATACTTGAAAAATGTTGTGTCACTTTCTTCTGGCCTCCATGCTTCCTTATGAGAAATTCACTGTCATTTGAATTGTTTTTCCTGTATAGATACTGTTTCTCTCTTGCTGCTTTGAAGATTTTTTTTCTTTGTAGTTTTAAAAATTTTCACTATGATGTTTCTTGTGGTGGATTTCTTTGAGATTATCTTGTTTGGAGTTTGCTCAAAGCCTTGAATATGTGATCTTGTGTCTCCTGCCAAAATTGAGATGCTTTCAGCCATTGTTCGTCAAGTATGTTTTTATCCTTGCCCTTCATCCTCTCCTTCCAGGACTCCAGTGAATGAGTGGTAGATCTTTTGTTATATGTAGTCCCATATGTCCCTGAGGCTTTCTAAATTTTTTGCCAGCCTGTTTTGTCTCTGTTGTTCACATTGGGTAATTTCTCTTATTCTATCTTCCAGTTCATTCATTCTTTCCTCTGCCCCTTCCATCCTACAGCTCAATCCTCTTGAGTTTTTTTCTTTTTTTTTTTCGGTTATTGTATTTTACAAAATTTCTCTTTAGTTCTTCTTTATTCTTTCAATTCATTGATGAGACATTCTGTTTCTTTGCTGAGATGCTCTCCCTTATTATTTGTTTCAAATGTTTTTGCAATTGCTCATTGAAGCATTTTTGTGATTGCTACTCTAACATCTTATGCAGAAAATTCTAACATCTCTGTCATTTTGGTTTTGGCATCTACTGACTGTTTTCTTTGACTCCATTTGAAATCTTCTTGGTTCTTGGAATGATGCATAATTTTTGATTGACATCTGAGGATTTTGCATATTATGCTATGAGAGTCTGGATTTTATTTAAGCCTTCAGTTTCTGCTGGCTTCCTTTGACATCACTCCATCTGGGTAAGGGAGGGGCACTGCCTTATTACTAGCAGCTGTGGTATAAGTCCAGATCCTCACCCAGCCTGGGTTGACACTTTATTGCTGCTGGCAGAATAGTCCATTAGGCCTCCACCCAAACCTTTCTGGCTGGTAGAAGTGCATTGTTACTGCTCCACACACAGTCTCCACTCAATGTGGGAGGGATTATTACCACATTGTAGAGATAAAAGATAAGCACCCCTATATGTCATTCTCTGACCACAACCCAGCAGATGACTTGGGGTAACTCATAACCGTCTGGCTAGGCGGGAATTTCTAGGCTTTCCCATTCAGTTTCTGCTCCTGAGGTGGGGGAAGAGTTTTTTCTGTGGTGTTTGTCTGGAGTAGAGCAGTTATTGTCTAAAAGTTTCTCTCTTGCTAAGCTGCCTTTTTCCTGATCCTCTGGATATAGAGAGACTTTTGTTAGATCTTTTACATCTATATCTATTGGTGTTTCTAGGTTTCTGGTTATTCAACTTTTTAATGGCAAAATAAAACCCAGGAAACTTATCACTATGTTATTCCTTGTATCCTTAGCCAATCTCCTTCTTTTCTCTGCCTTTCAGAGTATCCTTATGTTTGTTTTATGTATAAGGTCCAGATTTATTTTAATAGCTTTTTAAAAATTTATTTATTCATTTATTTTTGGTTGCTTTGGGTCTTCATTGTTGTGTGCGGGCTTTCTCTAGTTGCGGTGAGCAAGGGCTACTCTTCGTTGTGGTGCGCGGGCTTCTCATTGTGGTGGCTTCTCTTGTTGTGGAGCATGAGCCCTAGGCATGCGGGCTTTAGTAGTTGTGGCATGCGGGCTCAGTAGTTGTGGCTCATGGGCTCTAGAAAGCAGGCTCAGTAGTTATGGCACACGGGCTTAGTTGCTCCATGGCACGTGGGATCTTCCCGGACCAGGGGTCAAACCCATGTCCCCTGCATTGGCAGGCAGATTCTTAACCACTGCGCCATCAGAGAAGTCCCAGATTTTTTTAGTGTTACTTAATGAAAGGAATAGGGAAAATACACCTACTCCATATTCCTGGAAACAGAAGATCATACTTTTTTTTTAAACTATGAATATATTTAAAAATTCATTTACCTCGTAAGAGTTTGGTGATAATAAGTACTTTTAAAATAAGATTTATTTTGTTGATTCATATTTCATAATACTTCTATACCCATAATAGAAATGCTTCAACTCACAGGAAAAAAAAAAGAAACTTAGAGATTTATGTAGTCTAATTTCATAGTCTTATTTCTGAAAATTTGTTTGACTCCTTCTAGTAATGATGATATCATTCTCTACCTTCATTCTTTTATTCATTCAATTTATTTAGCTATTAATATTCTAGACACCTGAAATAAGTCAATGACACGATGATCCCTATACCCAAGAGCTTACATTCTGCAGGAGGTAGGTGGGGGGAGGGATAGAATAGACAATAAGAAAATAAAGCTAATAAATAGGAATATTTCAGACCATGTTAGTAGGTAATATGCTAATATGCTATGGAACTTTTAAAGTGCATGTGTATGTATATATGGTAGGGAGAATCCATAGTAGAGAAATAGACTGCAGTTTTAAAGTGGAGTCACAGTAGGATTTGTTGAGAATGTGAGATTTGACTAATGACTTGAAGAAGGAAAGAGTTAGCCACAGAGAGATTGAGGAAAGAACATTTATAGCAGAAGAAACAGCCAGTGCAAACATCCTAAGGTAAGAATCTACCTCTGATTGAGACCGAGAAGGAAGAGCACGGTGTATAAAGTGGGTGACGGATCAGGATGTCAGAAGAAAGTGAGAACCGAATCACTTAGGCCTTAGGAGATATTGAAAGATTTTTTCCTTTTACTCTGAAAATGGAAGTCATTACAGTGCTTTGAACATAGGAGTGACATCACCTGTTCTGCCTTCTCACAGCCTCATTCTGGCTGGATTGTTGAGGATAGGCTATGCTGACAAAAGGCCAATTAGGAGGTCATTGCAGAAATCCATGTACAATATTATAGTGACTGAAACCAGAGTAGAATCAGTGAAAGTCATGAGAAGTGGTTAGGTTTTGGATATATTTTGAAGTTAAAACAAATAGGACTTTCAGACTGATTGGATATGCAGTGTGAGGGAAAGAGAGTTAGAGCTGACAAAAGACAATTCCAAGAGTTTGGGTTTGAACATCTGGAAGATTGCCTTCAGCTGATATGTAGTTACCTGGAAGCAAGAGGGTTTATGTTTGACAGTCAGGGATCTAGTTTGGGACATGTTAAGTTTCAGATAACTATGAGACATCCAAGTAAAGATACTGCATAGGCTGTCAGATAAGGGAGACTGGAATATGGAGTCTAAGGGCTGGACTGTGGGACATCCCCAAATTAAGAAGACAGGAGGAGAAACTGATAAGATGTGACCAGAGAGGTAGGAGGAAAAGCTAGGCAAATGTGGCAACCTGGAAGCCACAGAAAGACAGTGCATCAACAAGGAGGAAATGATGTACTGTGTCAGATGCTGCTGGTGGTTCCAGGAAGGTGAAAACTAAGAATTGGTCATTGAATTTAGCATCATGGAATCACCAGACCTTGAGAATGGCAATTTTGTTTCAGTGGTGTCAGGGTAAAATAGTGATTTGAATAGATTTATGAGGGACTGGGCAAAGAAGAACTGGAGTCAGTAAGTATAGACAATACTTTCTAGGGGAGTAAAGAAGAGGGAAAAAAATGACTGGTAGTTGGTACAGAAGAGCTTGTCAAGGGAGGTATTTTTTTTTTGATAGAAGAGATAGCAATATTTTTGTATTATGATGGAAATTATACAGGAAAGCCAAAAAATACATGTAGGAAAGAGAGGGGAAGTTTCAGAGTGATGCCCTTGACAAGGAAATGGGAGATGTTTTGTAGTGCCAAAGGAGACATGATGGCTTTGACCAGAAACACGAACAATCTATGGTAATAGACAAAAATACAAAGTGTTTGGGTATAGATGGTGGTAGGTCTGTATATGTGCTAATGGGGGTTTCTGAAAGTTCTTTTCTAACTGCTTCAGTTTTCTCAGAAAAGTGAAAAACAAGGACACTAGAGGGGAGTGAAGATGAGAGGAGGTGTTAAGTGTTTGGAGAGAAGAAGAATGAAAAAATACGTTTGGAGAATGAGAGGGTGATTAACCTAGGGACTTAGAATAAAATTACCAAGACAGCATTAAGTGACTCTCTAGGGGTTCAAAATAATGAGTTTAAGTGAAACCAGACAGCACGGTTGATTTCATTTCTGAACAGCTGTCAATTGTCAAAAATTTCTTATTGAGTCAAAGTCTGCCTCACCTTTTTCTCTACTTCTGTTCTCTGCAGATCACACAGAAAATATTTATTCACTTTTCCCATTTTAGTCCAGCAAATCGTTGGAAATCATTATTTCAAGCCACCTCTGCCTATTCGTTCCCAGACTAAGCTTACATTTCTTTGACATGTATTCAGACTCTTCACTTCCCTGCAGGTATGCTTCTCATTATTAAAGTCTATCCTAAGATGCAGATCACACTAACTATTCCCACCTCCATTAATACTGTGCATAGGCACCTGGCCTCTCCAGTCTGAAAATATGGGGAGCACCATCTGGTAAAGTTGAACACTGCAGGGGTAAATATGGGAAATTGCCTTGCAAATAATGGCAGCGTTCTGTGCCACTATTTTCTATACTTTGGCCCCAGGAAAAGAACAAGCTACTCCTACAAATCAAAACCATTAGAACTGCATCAGAATACAGTAGAAAATACCTTCTACTGGTGTCAAGAGAACTGGGTTCTGACCGCAGCTCAGAATAATCTGGTTCATATACGGATTTGAGCAAGTAACTTACCAGTCTCCTCACTCATATGACTGCTGGACCAGATGTCACTATGATCTTTTCCCACTCTACAATCTCACCGTTTCTTCTCTCCCTTCTACTCTCTCACACAGATACCACCAGAATAGGAAATTTCAAACTGAACTAGCTTAGAAGCAGAGTTGACTGTTCCTTTTTTCAGTCTGGAGGTATAATGATGCCTCTTTCCTCATAGCATGTCTATTTGAATATGATAGGGTGAGAAAATAGTTTTAGTTTCTAGAATGCCTAGTTTCATATTATGGGTGAATCTGAATCTTCCTCACTTGGCTTACACTAACTGCTGGAAAATTTCTGTTACAACTTGCCAAAACACATGAGTATACTTCTGCAGAAAGTACAGTTTCATTCTGTATAACTCTTTTTTAGCAGTAAGCATCAAATATAATCCAGGAGTGAATAAGAAATTGATGTGTAAAAATAGATGGAAATTTCCTATAATATTAAAGTAATATTTCTAAATTTTAAAAATAAACAAAATATCCAATAATTGCTTTTGCACCAAGTTTCTTATAAAAGCCCAGTAGGATTTTCTGGCTATTTTAAAAATAATAGAAATATAAGTGCAATTTTATTTTGTTCCAGACTCACATTATAAAAGTTCTCAATATCTTTGTTTTAAAAATATAATCAGATAAAGGAGAAGAGATCAACTGCATCAGATCACAAGAGTGAGCTCTGTGATTTTTAATAATTCACAGGAATTTAAAAAATAATAATCAGACCTTGAAATCCAGCCAGTGTTAGCATTTGTCAATGACTACATTTTCTCAATAAATAGATTAGGAAGCACTCTTTTAAAATCATCTTGAATTCTAGAATTAATATGTCTGGAACACTTCTCAATTCATTTTATGAGAGCATTACTAAGTAAGATGCAAGTAATGACACCTAAGTTAGACAAAGACATCACAAGGAAAAGAACCAATATCCTTCCTGGACATAGATATAAAAATCCTTAACAAAATATCACCAAACCAAACCCAACAACTATTCTATACAAAAGGTTATACGCCATGACTAAGTGGGATTAACTCTGGAAATGCAAAGTTGGTTTAATCCAAAAACCAACTAGTTGATCTTCCAAAAGGGTACAAAAGCAGTTCAGTGGAGAAAAGAATAGATTTTCAATAAATGGTGCCAGAACAACTACTTACATGTTAAAAAAAAAGAAAAAAAAAGACTTATCACCCTACCTCACACCATACACAAACATTTACTGGAATGTGGATCATAGACCTAAATGTAAGAGCTAAAACTATAAAACTTCCAGAAAAAAATAAATTATGACCTCAAGGACAAAATCCACAAAAGAAAAAATGATAAGTTGGATTCCAGGACAACAATACCAAGTGTTTTTGCAAGGTTGTGGAACAACTTGAATCCTCATACATTTTTAATGGGAATGTAAAATTTTGAAAACACTTCAGCAGTTTCTAAAAAATTTAGACATGTAGTTACATCAACCTCAAAATTTCACTCCTGGAAATCTACTCAAGAGAAGCAAAAGCATACACATAGTCTTATTTGTGACTGTTCACAGCAGTATTACTCATGCCAAACTGTAAATAATCCAAATGTCCATCACAGGTCAATAAATAGACAAAATGTAATATATCAATACAATGAAATGGTGTTCATCAATTAAAAGGAACAATCTAGTGATCCAGTCTACAATATAGATAAATATCAAGAGAAATTTAGACACAAAGGACTACATATTTTATGATTCTACTTATTTGAAATTTCTAGGAAGGACAAACCTATAGAGACAGAAAGCAGATCAGAGGAGAGATTGGTTCAAGATGGCAGAGTAGAAGGATGCGCGCTCACTCTCTCTTGCAAGAGCACTGGAATCACAAATAACTGCTGAACAATCATCAACAGGAAGACACTGGAAGTCACCAAAAGAGATACCCCACATCCAAAGACAAAGGAGAACCTGCAATGAGACAGTACGAGGGGCACAATCACAATAAAACCAAATCCCATAACCACTGGGTGACTCACAAACTGGAGAACAATTATTCCACAGAAGTCCACCCGCTGGAGTGAAGGTTCTGAGCCCCACATTAGGCTTCCCAACCATGGGGTCTGGCAATGGGAGGAGAAATTCCAAGAGAATCAGACATTGAAGGCTAGGGGAATTTGACCACAGGACTTTGACAGGACTGGGGGAAACACAGACTCCACTCTTGGAGGGCACACACAAAGAAGTGTGTGCATCAGGACCCAGGGGGAAAGAGCAGTGACCTCATAAGAGACTGAACCAGACTTAACCTGCCAGTGTTGCAGGGTCTCCTGCAGAGGCGGGGACTGACTGTGGCTCACCACAGGGACAAGGACACTGGCAGCAGAAGTTCTGGGAAGTACACCTTGGCGTGAGCCCTCCCAGAGTCCACCATTAGCCCCACCAAAGAGCCTGTAGGCTCCAGTGCGGGGGCGGGGGGGGGGGTCGCCTCAGGCAAAACAGCCAGTAGGGAGGGAACTCAGCCCCACCCATCAGCAGACAAGTGTATTAAAATTTTACTGAGCTCTTCCCACCAGAGAAACAGCCAGCTTTACCCACCACCAGTCCCTCCCATAAGGAAGCTTGCACAAGCCTCATCCACAGAAGAAGTAAGAACTACAATCCTACAGCCTGTGGAACAAAAACCACATTCACAGAAAGGTAGACAAAATGAAAAGGCAGAGGACTATGTACCAGATTAGTGAAGGTGATCCAGGACCTCAGAAAAAGAATGGAGGCAAAGATCAAGAAGATGCAAGAAATGTTTAACAAAGACCTAGAAAAAATTAAAGAACAAACAAACAGAGATGAACAATACAATAACTGAAATGAAAAATACACTAGAAGAAAATAACAGCAGAATAACTGAGACAAAAGAACGGATAAGTGACCTGGAAGACAGAATGGTGGAAATCACAGCGGTGGAACAGAATAAAGAAAAAAGAATGAAGAGAAATGAAGACAGCCTAAGAGACCTCTGGGACAACAATAAACACACCACATTCACATTTTAAGGGTCTCAGAAGGAAAAGAGAAAGAGAAAGGACCTGAGAAAATATCTGAAGAGACTAAGGTCGAAAACTTCCCTAACGTGGAAAAGGAAATAGCCACCCAAGTTCAGGAAGCACAGAGAATCCCAGGCAGGATAAACCCAAGGAGAAATACACTGAGACACATAGTAAGCAAATTGACAAAAATTAAACATAAAGAAAAATTATTAAAAGCAACAAAGAAAAACGACAAATAACATGCAGGGAATGCCCATAAGGTTAACAGCTGATTTCTCAGCAGAAACTCTACAAGCCAGAAGGGAGTGGCATGATATATTTAAAATGATGAAAGGGAAGAACCTAAAACCAAGATTACTCTATACGGCAAGGATCTCATTCAAATTTGATGGAGAAATTAAAGCTTTACAGACAAGCAAAAGCTAAGAGAATTCAGCACCACCAAACCAATTCTACAACAAATGCTAAAGGAAATTCTCTAAGTGGGAAACATAAGAGAAGAAAAGGACCTACAAAAACCAACCCAAAACAATTAAGAAAATGGTAATAGGGACATACATATCAATAATTACCTTAAATGTGACTGGATTAAATGCTCCAACCAAATGACACAGGTTTGCTGAATGGATACAAACACAAGACCCATATATATGCTATCTACAAGAGACTCACTTCAGACCTAGGGATACATACAGACTGAAAGTGAGGGGTTGGAAAAAGATATTGCATGCAAATGGAAATCAAAAGAAAACTGGAGTAGCAATACTCATATCAGATAAAATAGATGTTAAAATAAAGAATGTTACAATAGGCAAGGAAGGACACTACATAATGATAAAGGGATCAATCCAAGAAGAAGATATAACAATTATAAATATATATGCACCCAACAGAGGAGCACTTCTCAAGTGCACATGGAACATTCTCCAGGGTAGATCACATCTTGGGTCAAAAATCAAGCCTCAAAAATTTAAGAAAATTGAAATTGTATCAAGCATCTTTTCCAACAACAATGCTATGAGATTAGAAATAAATTACAGGAAAAAAACATAAAAAGCAGAAACACATGGAGGCTAAGCAATATGCTACTAAATAGCCAAGAGATCACTGAAGAAATCAAAGGGGAAATCAAAAAATACCTAGAAACAAATGACAATGAAACATGACGATCCAAAACCTATGGGATGCAGCAAAAGCAGTTCAAAGAGGGAAGTTTATAGCAATACAATCCTACCTCAGGAAACAAGGAAAATCTCAAATAAACAATCTAACCTTACACCTAAAGGAACTAGAGAAAGAAGAACAAACCAAACCCAAAGTTAGAAGAAAGAAAGAAATTGTAAAGATCAGAGCAGAAATAAATGAAGTAGAAACAAAGAAAACAATAACAAAGATCAATAAAACTAAAAGTTGGTTCTTTGAGAAGGTAAACAAAATTGATAAACATTTAGCCAGACTCATCAAGAAAAAGGGAGCGAGGACTCAAATCAATAAAATTAGAAATGAAAAAGGAGAAGTTACAGTGGACACTGCAGAAATACAAAGCATCATAAGAGACTACTATAAGCAACTCTATGCCAATAAAATGGACAACCTGGAAGAAATGGACAAATTCTTAGAAAGGTATAACCTTCCAAGACTGAACCAGGAAGAAACAGAAAATATGAACAGACCAATCAAAAGTAATGAAATTGAAACTATGATTAAAAATCTTCCAACAAACAAAAGTCCAGGACCAGATGGTTTCACATGTGAATTCTATCAAACATTTAGAGAAGAGCTAGCACCCATCCTTCTCAAACTCTTCCAAAAAATTGCAGAGGAAGGAACACTCCCAAACTGATTCTACGAGGCTACCATCACCCTGATACCAAAACCAGAAAAAGATGCTACAAAAAAAGAAAATTACAGACCAATATCACTGATGAATATAGATGCAAAAATTCTCAACAAAATACTAGCAAACAGAATCCAATGACACATTAAAAGGATCATACACCATAATCAGGTGGGATTTATCCTAGGGATGCAAGGATTCTTCAGTATATGCAAATCAATCAATGTGATACACCATATTAACAAACTGAAGAATAAAAACCATGTGATCATCTGAATAGATGCAGAAAAAGCTTTTGACAAAATTCAACACCCATTTATGATACAAACTCTCCAGAAAGTGGGCATAGAGGGAACCTACCTCAACAAAATAAAGGCCATATATGACAAACCCACAGGAAACATCATTCTCAATGGTGAAAAACTGAAAGCATTTCCTCTAAGATCAGGAACAAGACAAGGATGTCACTCGCACCACTATTATTCAGCATAGTTTTGGAAGTCCTAGCCATGGCAATCAGAGAAGAAAAAGAAACAAAAGGAATACAAATTGGAAAAGAAGAAGTAAAACTGTCACTGTTTTCAGATGACATGATACTATACGTAGATAATCCTAAAGATGCCACCGGAAAACTACTAGAGCTAACCAATGAATTTGGTAAAGTTGCAGGATACAGAATTAATACACAGAAATCTCTTGCATTCCTATACAGTAACAACAAAAGATCAGAAAGAGAAATTAAGGAAACGATCCCATTCACCATTGCAACAAAAAAAATAAAATAACTAGGAGTAAACCTACCCACGGAGGTAAAAGACCTTTATTCAGAAAACTATAAGACACTGATGAAAGAAATCAAAGATGACACAAACAGATGGAGAGATATACCATGTTCTTGGATTAGAAGAATCAATATTGTGAAAATGACCATACTACCCAAAGCAATCTACAGATTCAATGCAATCCCTATCAAACTATCAATGGCATTTTTCACAGAACTAGAACAAAAAATTGCACAATTTGTATGGAAACACAAAAGACCCCAAATAGCCAAAGCAATCTTGAGAAAGAAAGACGGAGCTGGAGGAATCAGGCTCCCAGACTTCACACTATGCTACAGTAATCAAGACAGTATGGTACTGGCACAAAAACAGAAATATAGGTCAATGGAACAGGATAGAAAACCCAGAGAAAAACCCACGCACCTATGGTCAACTAATCTATGACAAAGGAGGCAAGGATATACAGTGGAGAAAGACAGTTTCTTCAATAAGTGGTGCTGGGAAAACTAGACAGCTACATGTAAAAGAATGAAATTAGAACACTCCCTAACACCATACACACACAAAAAAACCTCCAAATGGATTAAAGACCTAAATGTAAGACTGGACATTATAAAACACTTAGAGGAAAACATAGGAAGAACACTTTTTGACATAAATCACAGCAAGATCTTTCTTGACCCACCTTCTAGAGTAATGGAAATAAAAACAAAAACAAACACATGTGACCTAATAAAACTTAAAAGCTTTTGCACAGCAAAGGAAACTATGAACAAGACGAAAAGACAACCCTCAGAATGGGAGAAAATATTTGCAAATGAATCAACGGACAAAGGATTAATTTCCAAAATATATAAACAGCTCATGCAGCTCAATATTAAAAGAACAAACAACCCAATTGAAAAATGGGCAGAAGACCTAAATAGACATTTCTCCAAAGAAGACATACAATGGCCAAGAGGCACATGAAACGCTGCTCAGCATCACTAATTATTAGAGAAATGCAAATCAAAACTACAATGAGGTATCACCTCACCCCAGTTAGAATGGGCATCATAAGGAAATCTACAAACAACAAATGCTGGAGAGGGTGTGGAGAAAAGAGAACCCTCTTGCACTGTTGGTGGGAATGTAAATTGATACATCCACTATGGAGAACAGTATGAAGATTCCTTAAAAAACTAAAAATAGAACTACCATACGACCCAGCAATCCCACCACTGGGCATATACCCTGAGAAAACCATAATTCAGAATGACACCTGCACCCCAATGTTCATTGCAGCACTATTTACAATAGCCAGGTCATGGAAGGAACCTAAATGCCCATCAACAGATGAATCGATAAAGAAGATGTGGTACATATATACAATGGAATATTACTCAGCCAAAAAAAGGAATGAAATTGGGTAATATTTGTTGTTGTTGTTTGTTTGTTTTTTGTTTTTTGGTACACGGGCCTCTCACTGTTGTGGCCTCTCCCGTTGCGGAGCACAGGCTTTGGACGCGCAGGCTCAGCGGCCATGGCTCACGGGCCCAGCCACTCCGCGGCATGTGGGATCTTCCCGGACCGGGGCACGAACCCGTGTCCCCTGCATCGGCAGGCGAACTCTAAACCACTGCACCACCAGGGAAGCCCCCTGAAGTTGGGTAATTTGCAGAGACATGGATGGACCTAGAGACTGTCATACTGAGTGAAGTCAGAAAGAGAAAAACAAATATCATATATTAATGCATATATGTGGAATCTAGAAAAATGGTACAGATGAACCAGTTTGCAAGGCAGAAATAGAGACACAGATGTAGAGAACTAATGTATGGATACCGAGGGAGGAAAGCAGGGTGGTGGGGTGGTGGTGGGATGAATTGGGAGATTGGGATTGACATATATACACTAATATGTATAAAATAACTGATAAGAACCTGCTGTATAAAAAACAAATAAATTAAATTAAAAAAAAAAGAAAGCAGATCAGTAATTCCTTGGGGCTGGAGGTTAGAACAGGATTGACTGAAAAGCAGCTGCAGAGAAATTTGTGGAGTGATGGAGATGTTCTAAAACTGGATTGTAGGGAAGCTTGCGAAACTGTAAATTTGCTAAAAATCATCAAATGATTATAAATGGCTGAATTTTATAGTATATAAAGTTTACATTAATGAAACTGTAAAAAGAAGTAGATTGCTGTAATAGACCAAAAACATGATTAAATCTTGGGAGATATGTAACCATCAGGGATAGTGTTTGAAACATTATTCCATGTTATCAGTATTTAGTTAAAATTACTGTGAAGATTGTTTTATTTTTACTGCAAGTGTGGAAAATGGGATGATGGGTGTTTTTCAAAATTGTCTTTGGTTCTACCTTCCTGTAGTGCAGTAGTGTACAGTTTATCATCAGATTCTATAGAAATGACCAAAGTGTTTATCACTGTGGCATCCCCTCATTTTGAACAAACTGTCATTGGGCAATGATCTTCTCAGGGGATGGGTACCTAATCCGTACTATTTTCTACTTGTTGTTTTCAATCCTTTCTTCACATGCCAATAGATCAGTGGATTAATTTGAAAGAGTGGATACTCATGTTTTTCTACACTAGAGCATAGGAAAATCTATATTAAAAAATATGCAAACAGAGTGTGGTGAGGATTCAAAGACACAGTAACTTTTAAAATTTTAATGGAATAGGCATATATAAAATGTTATTAGTCTGAAATTTTCATTTACTATTGATTTTCCAAGAAAATAAAATATAATGAAAAATACATAATCACATATATGTTTGTATATATACACCCACACATATATATACAATTTGTATACACGCACGTGCCTGTGCCCACACCCATATGCCTATAACTATATATACACCTACATAGATTTGTTTTATTTTCAAGTCTCTGGCTGTTACAGGTTGAATTGTGCTCCCTAAAAGTCTTATGTTGACATCTTAAGCACCAGTACCTCAAAATTGTGACAGTATTTGGAGACAGGTTCTTTACAGGGATAATCAAGTTAAAATGAGGTCATTAGATGGGCCCTAATCCAAAATGACTGCTGTTCTTATAAAAAGGGGAAATTTGGACCCACAGAGAGAGAAGATGATGTGAAGAAACACAGGGAGAAGAATGCCACCTATAAGCCAAAGAGAGAGACCTGCAACTGAGTCTTCCCTCATAGCTCTAAGGAGGAACCAGCCGCGCTGATACCTTCGTCTGGGACTTTAGCCTCCAGAACTATGAGACGGTAAATTTCTGCCGTTTAAACCACTCAGTCTGTGCTATTTGTTAAGGCAGCTTTAGCAAACAAATGCACTGGCCTAGGTAGGGCTCTGTGGAATTTAAACTGAAATGTTTTATGTGCAAATAATCTAGAGTTCACTTGTTAAATTCAAATTGATTTGCTACTGAAATGCAAAATAGAGTTGGAAATATATTGCAAGAATTGCAATATATTGTAAATAAAAGAGGAGAAAGAAAGATATATTCAATGTGTAACACAAAGTATGACAAATTTTAAGCTTGTCATCCCATATTAAAATCCTATCTGGCTTTGTAGATCCTATTGGCACAGGAAGCGTTTAAGAGGGGGATTTGGGTGAAAATAAACAAGTCATTCATGTGAATCTACAATAGTTTGAATTCAGAATAGAAAGACATTGTCTCTAATTCTGACATTATTGTTTTCCCATGATATATCTCTGCAAATTCCTGTAAACCTCTGCCATACAGTACATAACATTCACCTGGGCAATTGCTTATCTTAGCAGGTATTAAATGTAATATAGCGACAAGGGTGGAGACATTACTTGGAAACATTTTAAAGTGTCCCCCTTGTTAGAAAGCTTTTTGTTGTTTGTTAATGCTTAGAAGGGAAGCTAAGGATGCCTTCATGTGTGTATGTGTGTGTGTGTGTGTGTGTGTGTGTGTGTGTATATATATATATACACACACACATATATATGTATATATATACACACACACATATATATATATGTGTATGTACATACATACACATAGACATATTTTGGGGCAAATATTTTATCTGACCACTAAGAAAGAGTAAAAAGTACTCAGAAATTTATTTTAGCTATCTCTTCTTCAGATCATTTTTGTTATTCCAGAGTGGCAAAAGAGGAAGTATTCAATTATTGAACTGAAAACTTCCCGCTCCAAAATCCATTCAATTTCATCCTGTAATAGAGAAGGAAGGAAAAGATAAATTTTAAAGACATTGGATCTTAAGCTCCTAACTAAAATGTAAGATTCTGATATTTAAATTACTTTGGACAGGGACCATAAATGGCGTAAGTATAATACAGCAGGCCCTCTGTTATCTGCGGACTCCAAATCCATGAATTCAACCCACTGCAGATAGAAAATCTATTGGTTGAATCCCGGGGTATGGAATCCAAAGATAGAGGGTCTGAGCGTACTAGCCATTTTTTGTAAGGGACTTAAGCACCTTTGGATTTTGGTATCATGGGGGTCCTGGAACCACTCCCCCAGGGATAATGAGGGATGACTGTATTAGGATGGCTGGCCTTACACTCAACTCCAAATCTATAGATTTATCTGTGCGTCTCTCTTCATCTATCTTTGATCTTATTCTCTATGTAACCTAAATGAGTGTCATGATATTTGATTTCTCTACTACTCTGACTCACTGTCTTCCTCTCTCATTTCAGAATAGGAATGTTTTATAGACACTATCGAATTGTGGTTCCATTTTTACTTTGTGAAAATCTCTTGCTCAATGCTCTCCTATCACAGAGCCTCTTATCATATCACTGCCTCCTTGATAGCTCTTGGTGCCTGTCACATAGAGACTTTAAACAAAACGTATACAAAAGCGAGCTTACAGACACCTCCATAGGCCCCCATTCTATCACAATCCTTTCAGCTACATATGTACAATAGAATATTACTCAGCCTTAAAAAATAAGGAAATTCTGCCACTGTGACACATGCATGAATATAGAGGACATTATGCTAAATGAAATAGGCCAGTCACAGTAAGATGAATACTGTATGATTCTGCTTATATGAGGAATCTAAAGTAATCAGATTCATAGAAACAGAGAGCAGAATGGTGTTTTCCAGGGGCTGGGAGAGGGGAGGTGGGGAAGTTCTAACCAAGGGGTATAAAGTTTCAGTTATGCAAGATGAATAAGTTCTAGAGATCTGCTGTACAACATTGTACCTGTAGTTAACAATATTGTATTGTATACCTAAAAATCTCATGAGAGTAGATCCAATGTTAAATGTTTTTATCACAACAAAAACAAAAAAGAAAAAGAAGTCAAAACTTGCATCTTTTATTTAACTGCAAAATATCGATTGGACACATTGCATGGTGGATTCCATGAAATAGGTTCTCACACAGTAATGACTAGAGTCATTAATTAGACAAATTAATTTTGATTTGATCCGTTCTCAACTTGCAACACGCTCATTTTAGACATTACTCATTAATCCAAGTATTATTGGGTTAAAAGTACCATATCTAATGGGTCAGATCAAGTTTGGTTTGCATCAGGCGTAGTGTTTGATACTTTGCCATCACCAAGAGAAACAGAAAAAGGATTTTAAAAGGGTGCATTATCATTGGAAAAATATACAGTTCCACCACTATAGCCCTAAGAGAAGTATTTCAAAGTCAACACAAAACATTTGTATAACATTGAACTGGAGCTAGGGCATTTTGAACTCAAAGTAAACTGAAATTCCTTACCTCACGAATAAGCTAGTAGTCCCAAACTCATAACATCAAATAATTTTTCAAATGAGAAATAACAGTGAATATTCATTTGAAAATAAAGACAGAATTTAAGCAGGTAGGATTTAATTAACCAAACTGGAATGTAGCCAGACCTCTTCAGCTAACATCTCTGCTCATTAATAGATAACATTATTCCTGCCCTGCTAAACCCAATGTCAGGAACAGAAAACATCCTTGCTTCCTTTCCTCATTGGTAAATATCCAAAATTAAATACGATATTAAAATGCACACATTTCAAATAAAAAATGTGTTTCTGTGTAAAAGAGGTATAGCCACTTTTCCACTATTAAACTGTTTACATGGGAAGAATTCACATATCAGCAATAATATCCCCATACTTTAAAATATGAAGTCAAGTAATTTGTTGGTTACTGCATACTACAGTGGACTTGTCATGTTTTGTCTAAACAGTTCCTATTCCTTTCTCTGCTTCTCCAAATATCACCCCATTAAAAAAAAAAAAACAAACTGCTTCTCCCCTGGGCTTTGAAATGATGTGGTTATAATGGGAGCTGCATCCTTGCCCACAGTGATAATCCAGCAATGCATGCACGGTCCAAGCTAGGTTATTTCCCAAGATATTTCAAACTGCATCTAGGAGAAGAGCAGCCTTGCTCGCTGAAAGGGAATTTGGGACGCCGTGTTCCCCATGGAGCTGGTGTGTATTCCAGCCTCATAGGAAGTTGTCCTGAAAGGATAAAGCAGACGCAGATAATCAGCTGAAGAAATAGCTGGAGAGACGGTCAGAATGGTATGTGAAGATGTGATTCTAGTTCTTCAAGTCTCCGGAGCTGCCTTTATTTTTATCTTCCCAGATCTTGGTGCTTTAGCTATTCCTAGAATAAAATTCTGCTAACTGCTCCCAGTAGCTACAAAAAAAAAGAAAAAAAGTTGCCGTTTAAACTAATTTGATGTTGTCAATTGCGATAAAAAAAGTGTTTCATCCACAGAGGACATAGGAGCTATATGAATAGGTAACAGTAAATTCATTCCTGTTTTTCAACATAAATGACATGCTGCTTAAGCGTGGAGGTCATGCAGTCACTGAGCTACAGGGTTGCATGGAAAGCCATGTAGTACAACTCAAGTTTACTTCACAGAAATGTGACCCCACCTAGCCCCATTTGAGCTAACACCAAAAGTCATCCAAAAGAATGCAAATATAATGTCTTTATGCAACAATTTTCCTAAGTTAAGCAAATCAGACTAAGAATTTTCATAAATTCTTGCAATTTTTCCATGTCCTTGCATGTGTGAAGGCGACCTTATCTTAACACATTTCAGTGAAAATGTTATTGGATGACCCTAAAAGTCTTCGAAAACGATCTAGCATTTTCAAATAGAGTAACATCTTGGGAATTATCAAATACTCATGGATTACCTATGAGTAGATTCAGTATGGGTTCACCACACAAAACTATTTAAAGAAGGTTAGGAAGATATAACTAATATGACAAAAATCTAATTTGGTTGCAGACAGGCAGTAGTCACTTATTCAATAAATACTTATTCCGCATCTATTTGCCAGACACTTTTAGAGGCAGTGAAGTTATAGCAGTGAATAAAGTTCTGCCCTTAGGATATTGATATTCCAGAGTGCTATCCAATAGAAATATAAGAGCCACAAATGCGAACCACATATATAATTTTTTTCCAGAAAGAACACTTTAAAGAGCTAAAATAAATTTTAATAAAACATTGCACGTTACACAGTATATTTAAAATATTATCATGTAAACAAAGTTTTTAAATATTAGTGAGATATTTTACATTTTTTTCATTAAGAATTTAAAATTCATTGCATATTTTATTCTTATAGCACCCTCAGTTGGGACTAGCCATATTTCAAATGCCCAGTAGCCACAGATGGCTGGTGGCTACCACATGGGACAGATAATGAGAGCTAATGCCCTCTTGAAGGTCAGACACAACAACCCTAGGAGGTGTATTACTCTGACTATCGCTATTTTATCAATAAGGTAACTGAGCAAAGGGAATTGAACTTGTCTAAGGTCACACAGCATCTAAGTGTTCCAATGATCTATTGCTATACAGCAGATTACCCTAAAACTTGGTTGCTTAAAACAATCATTATTATTATTTCATGCTGTTTCGTGGGCTGATGTGTCTCAGCTGAGAGGTTCTTGACTGTTTGTAGAGGTTACAGTTGGGCTGGGAGTCATCTGAAGGCCTGACTGGGATGGACAAAGATACTGGCTACTTTGCTCACATCTCTGGTGCCTCAGTGGGGAGGCTAAAGCAGCTGAGACCTTGTAGGGTTTATTTCTCTCCCTCTATGTGGCTTCCTGTTTGGCTGGTTTGGACTTCCACCTAGCATTGAAGTCTCAGGGTGAATGTGCTAGAGAGTGTCCCCAGAGAAAACATCCCAAGAATTCCAGGTTGAAGCTGCAAGACTTCTTATGATCTGGCCCTGAAAGTCACTTCTGTTGCCTTTTGTTGTTTGAAATATGAGTCACAGGGTCAGCCCAGATTCAGGACAGAGGGGTCTAATGAGGGCTTTCACACTGGGAAGTATGTTTCATTGAGAATCTGCCTTTGGAGATTAGTTTCCACAGTAAGTAAAGGAGTAAGAATTTAAACAGTTAGCTAGGCATCAGAAATAGTATTTTTCATAATGACAGTATATCACCTTTCATTTCAATATCTTATATATCTTTGCATTCCTCAGTACCTAGTACTGTGTCTGGAACATAACATGGGCTCAGTGGAAATTAAATAAGTAGATGTCAATTTATACATTCTGTTTATGTTTGTCTATAGCGTATGGGACCTTCGCTGTGAGATCAGTGTAACAACAAGAATTCCTAAGTCATCAAGGCATTCAAATCACCATATTCTGTGCTATAGGCAATATGATAAAATCTTATACCCCTAGAAATCAGTAGACGGGTCTTATTCTTCTTGGATTTCTCCTTACTGAATAGTGGTGTGGTATTTATTTAGTATGCACTTGGTAAATATATAGGATTTTAGAAGGTACAAAAGGAAGTCTAAACAAAGATCCTATAGGCAAGACACATTGAGATACAGGCTGCGAAATATTAATTCAGACTTCCAGGCCATTATATAGGGAGACCTTAGATCGGCAGGAATGGTGTATATAGCAACAGATAGCAGCATATTATATCACCTTTCCTACTCTGCATGTGTTTGAAATATCTACCTATCCAGCAGGCATCTGGAGAGATGCTGTGAGTCATACAGCATATATATCATGTGTGATATGGCTCCCAAATTCTAGACACCCATATGGTTTGTGTTGCCAGAGGTGCCTCAACTTTCTGTTCATCTTATAGTAAATGAAAGGGAATTGTGGCTATGTTATTTTCTTCCAAATACTAACTAAAAAGACTACCACTCATCTTAAATAATTATCACTCTAAAATACATATAGGTATAAGACATGTAGATATGCCTTGAGGACTTTCTTATACGGAAAACGTAACAGCATTTCATAGAGACAAACGGCAACATTATTTTGACTGCCTATAGCAATAAGGAAAAACTTTACTGAAAAATTCCCAGTTTCCTAATTATCACTATATACATACAGGAGCTTCTCCTGGATGGTTCCCACTGGGGTTTCATGCTAGAGCAATACATGAAATCTTGATTTGTACCCTCTTTCTTTTTAATATCCGAATTTTTCCTAATGATTTTCAGAGAAACACTAGCTAACAGACAAATATAAATTTTCATACAGGACCTGTATAAGCCTAGCATAGCAGAAAGCTGTTACCCATCTTCTGATTTCACAGACAGCTAATTAGTAGCACATGAAAGTACAGAATCTCTTCACTCAGATAAATTCAAGTAATTTAAAACAGTCACCACATCTATGAATATTAGAATCTTCCTCATGGTGTCACTGAGAAACACTGAGTTTATACTTTTAAACCACTAGGAACAGTGCTTGGCACATAACCATTAATAAATATTGAAAGTTGTTATTATCATCTACATCTTTAAAATCATGTCTTCTTTAACAAGGTTTAGATTTTTCAGTACAACTCTGATTTTTTTTAATACAGGCATATTAGTATTATTCACTATAATTTTCTTCTTAAAGCACTGTCTTTAAGGCAGCACTACTGAATTGGGTTTTAATTAAATACCCAAAGATGATATCCCATAATCTTCCATTTTCCAAAATGTAAAAAAGTATGGTTTCAATCACAGTCATTCTCAGTCTGCACTATTGTCTGGAAATAAGCTTTCTGTCTAAAGCACACTGGCCTGACGTATGAAAAAAAATAATCATAAATAGTTTTTCATGGGTCTTCGCAAAATATAACCAATTAGTGATTTGAAATCCTGCTTAGCTACAACAGAATACTCTGTAATCAATTACATTTGGGGGTTTAATCTGTAGATAGAAGACATGAAAAAGCTGAGTTAATGACTTTTTCAACTGGCCAAATGATATCCCTGGAAGGTAAAATGTCATCCTCAGACTGTCAGTAAGGTCCAGTTGTCGCTGCCACACTTGCTACTGGGAGAGCGGATCTTCCTATTACTGAGCCAACAAGCTACTCTAGACCATCACTTATGTTTCCAAAATAAAAGACCAATGCAAGCCATTTTTTTGTCTCTTCCAAATACAGCTGATCTTCATATTTCCATGGTAACCAACTCCTGCTGGCATGATCAAGAAAAAACTGATTTGGGATTTTAATTAATTGCTTAGAAATGGAAATGTAACAGAGACTGGCAGTTCAACTAAGCACATTTTGCAAAGTGAATAAAAATAGAGTTTCTGAAATACTTGAAATTGTTTCAGTGGCTGTAGCACATCTTTTGCTAGACACCTTAATTTATTCCATCCTCCAAAATAAATCTGCCAAACGTACTAAGCCATTTTGTCAACACAAATCATTTTGGCAAATACTTTAATCCCTCTTCTAAACAAAATGTATTGTAATTTAAAAAATCTAAACCATCGGTGTGAACCCACTGGGTCCCATCTGAGATATTAGTAGATCATGTTTAAAGGAGCTGTCATCTCCTATATGCAAAGAAGAGCCCGTATTCTTGCTGCCTGCTAAGGAGTAAATTCCTTGAACTTCACCCAGTATGGCAGTGGCTCCTACCACTAAGGGTAGCCTTAAAGACACTAAAGGCACAGAAGTTAAGAGCATGGGCTCTGGAGCCAGACTGTATACAGGTGAAAATCTTAGCTTCTCAACTTACTAGCTTTATTACCTAGAATAAGTCTTTTAACCAGAGCCTCAGGCTTCTCATCTGTAAAATGGGTAAACTTTTAAAAGATTGCTGCAAGGATTACATACATTAATAAATGGAAAATCCTAAAATGAAGCCTGCAAGATAGTATAGAATTAATAAATGTAAGTTATTATTATTAGTATCTTTTAGTCCATATGTAAACTCTGTTTTGTATTTCTTATAATACTTGGTTTTAAATGTTTCCTTTAGAACTATAACATACCAAGAACCGGTCAAAAATCATTTCTCATTGCAAGGTATAAACCGTCTTTTCTTTAGAGAAATATTAATTTGTGCTATAAGATACATAAAACAGTGTCATCTAGGGCCAAGTAAATAATTATTAAAGATTTCAGTGTAAAAATTTCTCCCATAAAAAGAAGAGAAATGAAGGTATTTCTGGAATAAACCTCACTCTTGCTTGATTTGAAAGTGTTTTAGTTGTACAAAGACACTAAATTGTCATAGGCACAAAGAAAACAATAGTCATTAAACAAATATTATTTAACACTGTCAGTTGATGGAATAATCTGACCAAATGCTCTTGCGAATGGAGAATTTCCATAGCTCATACATATATTAACATGTTTTTGAAAATGTATGCAATAAGCTCTATATCAAAGATAATTTAATATGTTCATAATTACTTGGAAGGACAGTTCCAATTAAATACAGCCCTCCTCACTTGTTAACTGAGAACCTTGACCAAGACTTCTGAGTATCAGTTATTCCATCTATTATTATTATCATCATTATGAAACAAAAATAGGAACAAACATATGGATCTAGGCACTGTAAGGAAAAACATACGAGGGTGAGTAATATGTGCTCACCATTAAAAGAATCCCCTGGCTTTAGAAGAAATGTGCACAAACGTTATAGACAAGTGAACCAATGAGAACAAAATTGGTAGGTGTTGAATATGGGTTAGTTATAGAACTAACCATCACTCAAGTATTGGCTTCATCCTTCAAGTCATCTCTCAGAGTAGATTTTATTTATTAGCCAGTATTTCCTTTACCTCAAAAATCAGAGAAATTCCCTTGCTGTGTGTTTTCACAGAATCTTATACTTGTGACTCTGTAACATTTGTCATGCTTGTAATTGCTTATCTAATGTGGATCTTTGTTGTTGAATTATCTCCATGAAGCTAGATAAAATCTAGTTCATTTTTGCATCCTGTCTATAGTGCCTGGAAGAGAGTAGGGGTGGAATAATTTATATGTGAAATGGAAATTGAATGATTAACCAGTCTCCAAAATCTGTCTTAATAGGCATCGCTATTAGTTATGCAGTATCTTACTATAAGATGAGCTCCATGTATCCCAACTTCTAGAATAGGGCCTGGTGCAAAATAGGCACTTAGGATACTTATTGACTATATGAATAAATGAATGAGCATGAGACATATGAAAACATTGTCAGTATTAGAAGATGAAATCCCAAGCCATGAGGTAAGAGGTAACTTAGATTCATTGTAACTTAGATAAAACGTAAATTTCTTCTTTTCCTCCATCCTGTCAATACTGCAATTTGTTCCTTTTATTCATAAATACGTAGGTTAAGGACATATTCTAGTGTATTCTTGGTAGCCTGGAAATCGAATTGCTCTTATGAATGTGCCCTAAGTAATACCTCTTTCCACATATAGGATAACAATATGGTCAAGCAATTATATTATTGACTTGTGCAGCTATGTTTGGCTCCCACCAGGTGATGGAGGGAGAGGCCAGAATGGGTAATCTCCAGGTAATTTTGGCATTTGAGAAAGGCATAAAACTCTCCCAGATCATAGCAATGATGAGCCTTCTAAACTCAGTTTCTTAAAACCTTACTTATTTTTTTTTTTAATTAATTAATTTTATTTTATTTATTTTTGGCTGTTTTGGGTCTTCGTTGCTGTGCAGGGGCCCTCTCTAGTTGCAGAGAAAGGTGAGCAAGGGCTACTCTTCGTTGTGGTGAGCAGGCTTCTCATTGCGGTGGCCTCTCTTGTTGCAGAGCACAGGCTCTAGGCTCACGGCTGCAGTAGTTGTGGCACATGGGCTCTGTAGCTGTGGCGCACGGGCTGTAGAGCGCAGGCTCAGTAGTTGTGGTGCACCGGCTCAGTTGCTCCGCGGCATGTGGGATCCTCCCAGACCAGGGCTCGAACCCCTGTCCCCGGCATTGGCAGGCGGATTCCCAACTACTGCGCCACCAGGGAAGCCCCAAAACCTTACTTATTGATAAAAGGATATATGTGGTTATATATTCTCCTTTTTGTTTACCGTCTCTAAAAAGTTTTATTGAAGTGTAATTGACATACAGTAAGTTGCCCATGTTTAAAGCATACAATTTGATGTCCTGACATATGTATACATCCATGAAATTACCATCAAAACAAGCTAGTGAGTATCACCCCAAAAGTTTCCTCATCCCCCTTTGTAATCTCTCCTTCTACTCTCACCCCTTCATCCCCCGGCAACCACTGGTGTGCTCTCTGTCATTATAGATTAGTTTGCATTTTCTTTCACGCAGTATAATTATTTTGAGATTCTTCCATGTTGGTTTACGTATCAATAGTTCATTCCTTTTTATTGCTAAGTAGCTTTTGACTGTATAGCTATACCACAGTTTTCTGATACATTCACTTGTTGATGAACATTTGAGTTGTTTCCAGTTTGAGCTACTACAAACAAAGCTGCTATGAATATTTCTGTACACCTCTTTGTTTGGACTTATGTTTTTATTTCTTTTGGGTAAACAGCTAGGACTGAAATGACTGGGTTATATCATAAGTCTATGTTTATATTTTATAAGAAACTGCTGAACAGTTTCCCGAGGTAGTTGTACCATTTCTTAGATACTACTGTATTCTTTCAGAAGCACCTGAAACAAAAGTGTTTTCAAATTATAAAACTAAAATAAAAAATTTTAATCTTTACACTTAAAATTGCATAATATCTTACTTTAAAAAGTGTTCTTCCAAGGTTTACCATGTTCAGCTTCTAACATTACTTAGTCTGTCAGGCACCAAAGAGGATAAAAATGCTTTCCAATTAACCATATAATAAGTTTTTTTTTTAAATTCCCAAACAAAAATTATATGGAGCACTTTCAAATGATTGAGGAATGAGTCTTTTAACTCTTCGAATTGTCCCATCAGCATAATTATCCACTCCACTCTGCACTCTCCACTCAGACACCCTACAATATTAACTTTAAAAATTTAATATTTTTTGGCAAGCACTCTGTGACTAAAGTTTGGCAGCAAAGAGACACAGCAGATCAGAATGTGATTATTTACTTTGGTAAATTAACAATACATGAAGATTATCAGATGAATCTAACTGCAGTACATTGAGGTAAACTGAGTAAGAGTTTTAAAGAACCAAAGTTATTGGCTATAGTTAATGCCTTGTAATCTAGATGTTTCACCTCTATGGTCAGGAGGTAGAGAACATAGCACAGGAAGAATTTCCAAGCAAACCCCTAAAACACCCTGTGATAATAGATGTAGGTGATAATAGGTCTACTGCAATTCGGAAAGACTCGAATCAGATCCCATCACAGCCCCAACCTCTAGTCAATTGATAGAAAATATAAGATGAAGAAACTCCAAGGTGAATTGGGATATAACACTGTGGAGATGAGTCACCTAACTTGCAAAGCAGGCTCGTCAACTAGGCAAGAGTCCAGTTCAAGTCATTCATCTTCTTTTTGTTCTTGTTTTTATGGAGTCACTGCTAGAAAGTGAGCAATGATAATAACTAACGTCAAAAGATGTTGCATCTTCAAAGCAAGGAAGCTACACTTCAGAAAATGATTATTAGCAAAGTGAAAAAAAATTCCAAAAGTTACACCAAATTTTTGTCTGTGTTTCTACTCCCTGTGAAAGACACTTAAGAGAGAGCAAAACAAAATGAAATAGAGGTTTTGACTCTTGAAGTGAAAGAAGACAGTTCTTGGAAAGAACAAGCAAATTCCCAGCAACACCACTGTGTGGACCACTGTTTAATGAGAAACAACAGGACCCTGTTGACTAGAGACAGCAGGTGTAGACTCTGCTCACGCTCTGCTCTGTGTTAATGCCCCTTGGCAAGAATTAATGCATATAACACTACTGGATGATGCAATGGAACAGGAAACTAATGGGGGAAAATAGACAAGGTGAATGAAACTTTTCCACATCTAAAATATTCTGTAAGGGAACATCAATAGGGTCCATATTTTAATAGTACTCATTTTTATATTTTCAAAGTGTTACGGTTAATAAACCAGTTTTTAAGCAAACCCAGAACTTTAAAAAGAAAATATCATACATGCTCTTAATTAAAATGCTTATAAAATAAAACCTTTGAATAAAAACCTCAAAAGTTGGTAAATGGCAAATATTAAAGATATAGAAACTAATCAATAAACATATGGCTGCAAAAAGCAAAAAGAATGATTATCCAGAAATGACAGCAAAAGTCTTGAAGACATAAAACTATTTTTTAACATACAAGCTTTGTTAAGAACTATATATGTAATGGCTCCCATAGGATTAAATACATATAAATATATATAATAGTATGTTTCTCTGTGTGTATATATGTATATATCCATCCATACTACACATGTGTAATTCTAACCTAGGTCTTAACACACGGTTTTGTCTAATCCATGATGAGCAGGTAGATAACATTACAATCATAAGAATTAATGATGTGTTTTTATTCTATACTTACATCCCCTTATAGCCTGACATAACTTTTGGTTTCACTCCCATCTTTGACCTGGTAAACCTTTGGATTTCTGAACTTTATTTTACCTCTTTTCGTTTGTTTTCCTAGAGGGGTTTGAACCTCCTTGCAGCCATTGTCTTTCACAGGAGGTATGTGGGTGTG